>NW_027180478.1:0-123535 GCF_040956055.1 Brachionichthys hirsutus
ACAGCTGACACACAGCTGTAGTGACAGAAAACTAGGGGTGGGGGGAGTCGTGGACAGGGAATGCATGGAAACAGTGTGGATAGTTGAGTAAGATGAGGCACAAAAGAAAAGATACGATGGAACAAGTGTGGCGATGACATGGCTGCTTTGTGTGTGTGTGTGTGTGTGTTTAAGAGGGTGGTCTGGAGGGGAGTGACTTATGGCCTTCTGGTGTGTGTCTGCATGGGAGCATGGGGTGTGGATGTGGGCATAGAGAGGATCTCAGGGATAGCCAGCCAGTGCAGCTGTCAGAGTGGAAGACCAAATGCAATCAATGCACGGTGCATGTGTCCCCGGTGGGGGGGGGGGGGGTAACTGAAAGAAAGACAGGCTGGCATCTCCTTTTCTTTACAGAAAAACGCCCACGCTGTCCAAATGAAAAAAGGAATAAGCTTGTGTGTGTGTGTGCAAAACCACAGTTGAGAAACTGATGACTGGGCCCCAGTCGGTGTCAACAAACATCACTTTCTACACTGTTACATGAAGGGTTTGACAGTGAAGCAGAAACAGAGGAACAAACTTTCATCCGCGGCAACAGAGAGCGACGAGGGCGATGAAGACAAGAGACGAAAAGCCCGAAACTTTTTTGGCGAGCAGGAACCAAAAGTGGCCGCAGCCATCCAAGAACATTGCTGTTGGAAACGTCAAGTGGTGTTGAACAGCTGTGGTTAGCGCTCCCGGAGATGAGCACGGAGCCCGCCGCGCTTCAGCGTGGAGCCCAGTCTTCATTCTCACATTTTGTCTGGGCCAATCCAAAAGCAGATTAATGAAGAACTCATGAGCTGCAGCTTTCTAGAGCAATATGTACCCGACAAGAGTCTGGAGCAGAGAGACATGCAGAACTTTCTCTTTGAGCAGTCGTTGCTTCATTAAAAGATAGTCTGCCAGAGTCTCTACAATTAGATTTGCAAAGTGAAAAACTGGCAAGACTAGCAGTCCTTATTCTTACCAGTTACTATGAAACCAGTCCAAATGTGAGTTCTGACCTAACGGGCAGATGGTTGCGTAGCCTAAGATTTACATCACTGCTAAAGACTTTCTAAAACATTCTGCTGTTTTTGTCTGGTGATTTCCTGCAGGCCAGACAGCCGTTCGTTTGAATTAGTATATAAAGGCAAAATGGTGAGGCTGAAACCTAAAAGGCAATAAATCATCATCATTATCGAGTCCAACATTCCAAAGAAAGTGCATAACCAGAGAGCTGCTGCACAGCAAGCAACCTGTGAATGATAGAATTTAAAATTACAATAAAAAAACACACAATAATTGGTTATTACTACAGTCGGTTATATTCGTTCATTTTCCTGACGTTTTTTTACGGGTCATATGTGCTGGAGCCTATAAGTCTACGGGCGAGAGGCGGGGTACACCCTGGACAAGCCGCCAGTTCATAGCAGGGCTACACACAGACACACACACTCACACTGATGGACACTTTAGTGTAACCATTTCACCTAATTTGCATGTTTTTGGAGGTGGGAGGAAGCTGGATAACACGGAGAGAACCCACGCAGGCACGGGGAAAACACGGAGAGAACCCACGCAGACACAGGGAGAACATGCAAACTCCTCACAGAAAGCCCCCCCCCCCCCCCCCCCAAGTTGGATTTGAGCCTGCAACCGTCTTGCTGTGAGGCGACAGCACTATCCACTGCGCCACCGTGCTGCCCCATTCTGTAATATTGTACTATTTATTTTTTCCTACATCAAACTGATTGAACCTCACGCTCGCTGTGATGGATTCCTATGAAGTTACAGTAAGTTCAAACAAGCAGTGCCATTGGGGGGCACGGATAGTATTTGTTTGGTAAGCAGCGATGTGATGGATGTGATTTGCGACTAATTTGCTAAAACCACTAATGCTTTGATTCTCTGCTGCATCGTCTCTCTCAATGTGTGAAATCTCTTCTCGCAGCCGGTGAGTAACGCTCCTTTAGACGTGACTAATGGCCGCCGGGAGACAGACAGCGAGTAAGCTCTTTGTTTTGGATTTCCGTCAGTGTGAGAGGAAGCTGGTGAGGTCGTACGCGCCGCTAACCTCCATGTCCTGCAGAGGAGGAATCAGAAATTAATCTTCAAACTTCACAGCACACTGTAGGGTGACCGCGCCAGTCAAACAAGGTCATTCTACGCTACGCTTTCCCGAAAACAAGACTTGAGCCTGTGCACTCGGGGGGGTGTTGTGAGGGAAGCGCTTCTCTCTGAAGGGTGACGGGTTCTTTGTTTAAACTGAGCAGGATAAGCATGAGCCGTTTGGTTGCATAAAACTGTCTGACTTGCAGTTAAGTCGAATATTAAAAGTGAAAATACAAGCAGTGCACTTCTAATAATTACCATCACACCCATGAGCCGCATGTTAGTGAGCTCTGGGTACCGTCGGCTGCTAGTGGTCATACGTTGGTCATCAAATTGTACAGCTGTGTGTCATAATATTCAGCCATACAAGGAAGTGCGAGTCACAACTATGGAATCCAATTTCACTGAGGTGGAGGAAGCAACGGGGAAGCAACGGATGAGTCAGTTCAACTCGGTAATGCCGAGTCAGATAAACAAATTAATGTGCAGCAACGAGGAAAGGGAGAAATGTCCTGACTGAAGGAGGTGAATCATTGTGAAATTCAGAGAGCATGGTAAAGACAAAGACAGGTTTCCCAGAATAGTCCATTTGTACTGAACTTTGCATGACTCATTAAGACATGGACAAAAACAAAAAAACCTCCGTCCTGGCAGTGCAGTCTGAGCAGGGCAGTGTCATAAAGCAGCTCAGCACACAGTAAAACTAATTCACAAGTTAAAAGAGTGCCATTTAGCCAACTCTCAAGCATAGTGCAAATAAAAGATGTGCTCATTAGTACGCAGAAAAACAGATCTGAAATCAAATGAATCGTAAAATAAAAAGTCAAACCAAAGCATGTTTTCTAATTGGCCCTTCGGCCCATTTGCAGTAACGCTCAGCATTATAAGTGTGCGGCTGAAAGAGACAAATGGTGACTGATTACCACCGGTTGCTCTGGAAAATGAAGAATGCCCTCATCAACGGCAGACCGAACCGATTTTCAAATGTTGGGACAAAGTGTTGCACTAGGCCGATAGCCAGAAACACTTTTTCCTTGGCTTTTCTTTCCTTTTGTTTTGTCAAGCTGTGGAGTCGACAAGAAATAATACGGGTTTGTGGAGGTGGTTAAAATGCACAAATCAATCCTGAACACACACACACACACACACACACACACACACACACACACAAACAAACACACACACATCCAATAATGCAATGCCTTCAAAAGAGCAAAAACAATTTAAAGATTTAGACTCTTATAGAAACGTTTGTGCCGACAGCCAGAGGGACGCAGGTTTTAGGATGAATTGTCAGTGTTTAGGTAGATGTCGTTTTCAATGGTTGAGTTACACCCAAGAATCAGCTATTAGATTGTTGCCAACACAAATAATAGCACTGAACAAGCCAGGACTATATTTCAAGGTGGAACAAGTGTGGTTTATCGAGAATCCCCAAAGTCTGCTCCGATATATCTCAATGCCCTGAAAGCTGTTATGTTGCTTGTAATTTTCTGGGTGATGTCATTTGTTTGACAGCTGCTTTATTTAAACTTTGTGCCAGTTTAAAAGCTTGGAAAATGTGGGAAAAAGACTGCAACCAAGCATCACCATCGCTGGCATCACAGAGACAACTCCCACGGAAGCACAAAGAGCATTAATATCTATAGCAACGCTATTAGTTTAGCGGCTAAACAAGTAAATTATATTTCGCTTTCCTTCAGGATCTTGCTCTGTGACTTTTCAAGAGATGTCAAATTTGATATTTGATCATAAATGCAAAAACAAATCCTGTCAAAATGCTTTGAATTATCCAGCTAACAGTTACGCAACACAACCGATGATGCAATACCATTATGTCATTGTCAGAGGTAACAAAAAAAGGTTTTGAGAGAGTTGAAATATGACAAAGACTGTACAAATGTGGCAAATGTGTGTCACCAATCAGAGGTCATGCTATTCCTTTGATCCCATTTTCTGGGAGATGGGTTTCAAATAGCCAACAGAAAAAACTGTGCTTTTGTTCGGGCTTGAAGTTTCAAGCATGTCGGTGCATGTAGTTAGGCTGGTCTCAGCGCTTTCCTTTCTCCGTTCATTACCTCTGGAATGAAAGGAGAGTCCATTCACATTCGAGTGAAAGCAAGTTAATGAGAGACCTCTGCCGAACCGCTCACCTGATGCATGAACTCGAGCCATCACGTGTGGGTTTGACCTCATTTGAAGCATAAATGTAAAAAATAATAAGGAGAATCTAGCAGATATGTGGGAGCGTTCGCGCGGCAACATCGCAGCCTGGCAGCAGAGCGCATTCGGGGTTGGTCTGACACTGAGGCTGTTTTAGGGCTGTGGTGTGATGGCAAGCAGCGGCCTGATTCTCTGAAGTCAATTTGCACAGTCTCACTGCCACCTGTCAGGACACAAGTGAGAAGGAGAGAGCTGACGGGGTGAGAGGAGAGGCATGTGACAGCACAGTGCTAGTCTCGCAATGGCTGGAGAGAAAATACACAAAGAGAGACTGAGGAATGCCATGATTAAGGAAAATTCCCTCTAATAATCGCACAAAGAGGCTCAGAATGATGAAGAAAGTCTGGGTATGTCTTTATCCTCCGCAGCTATTGAAACAAAGATAGAGAATGGGGGGGGGGGGGTCAAAGGGTGGGAATAAAGCTGGGATGGCCTGAAGAAAAACAGAACTTCAAACAAACAGAAATAAGACTGCAGGCAAATCACCTCCATCACACTTCCAGCCCACTTCGTTCGGAAAAAAAGAGCTAAATTACACACGGCACGGCAGCTTCCTGCTGCTAAGGTGCCCCTCCAAACCCCTGGGAGGCAAATGCTCAGAGGTCTGCCCCCCCCCGTCAATGGGGAGGCCGTTGTACCACATTCATCAAACGAAGACAGGACATTTTAAAAAGCAGAAATTTATTCTGTGTTCTAACAGCGTTTCAAAAGCGCCTCCTTTGCCAGCAGCCATTAGTAATGATTCACGAGAGGAGCGATGCGTGTTCAGACAATAACGCCACTGTAGTGCGAGGATTTAATCAAGAGATGAGAAACGTCAATACAGTTTTCTCGTCCTTTAAAAACTGCTGCTCACATTTACTTTTAATAAAAGTTGGAGAGTTTCTCTTTTCCACGAGGACCCTCATCTGCCAGTCGAGCTCGGCGTGAATCGAAGGTCGGTTTCAACTCAGCGGATTCATATCGTATGTTTTGCTTCACGTTAAAAACGCTCACGTCTCATACATCCCTTTGTCTTTACTGCACGTGAACAATTTATTTAAATCCAAGTGTCTCCGGAGGCAGGTAGATGCAGGTCTGACAGACCGCCTCAGGGACAAGTCAGTTTGAATACAAAAAAGATTCCTGGGAACGTGGTGTGAGACAGAAGTGAACTTCCCAGACCTCTGTAGCGCATCAATTATCACTAGTCGCTGCTCACGGCTACGCTAAACGCCGCAAGCATAGCACACATCATCTATTCACAATTCAGTTGAATTAATGGCAGAGCTACACGCGGGTTTGGATAAAGAAGAAGAATGCATTGAATGCAAAAGAAAAAGTCTATTGATAATTCTCTTTGTTAAATTCTTCCAAATCTGACAATATTACAGGACTGGAATGCTAAACATGTGACAAATCCTTTAACATGTATTACAGCTTAGAAGTTATACACTAGTTGTTACAACATTCCCCATTGGCTCACAACTTATTACATTATATTTGGACATTAACATCTCCAAAATAGTACCGGTACACAGTTGATTTTTTTAGGTCATGCAGAAATATTCTGCATGATCTTGAGTTGCACTGAAGTCAAAAGCGTGACGTACCTTGATAATATATTGTGACAAATTCTTTGAAGAGGGGGGCTAAAATATGGCCCCAGTTTTCTCACATCCAAGCAGCAAACATCGTTATCTAACCAGGACACCCTGGGCATGAAGAGCAAACAGATAAATGAGCGAAGATAGGAGAGAGGAGGCTGGGGATGAGATGGATGAGTGGAGGGAGGAGATGTATAAATGACGCATCTCGTGTTGCTTCAAAGGCATGGGCCGGCTATAAGATGAAGTGTGTGTGTGTGTGTATTCCATGTTAGATGTAGAGAGACACATCGGCGGAATGATCAATTAGGGGATCAAAGTAGGCTAGATGAAGAGATGAAGGCGCACTGGCGTGGAAGGGAGGGCTAATCTGAAAGATGGAGATTCACAACGAGGAAATCAAAAAGAGATTTGAAAAGTCACTGACAACTAAATCCCAGCCCCCCCTCCCCCCCCCCCCTCAACCCCAAACCTCCCCCCGGATCAAGCTTTGAAGTGCCACAGCCCATTACTTGATGAATTTGTTTCTCCGACATCGGTTGAAGCTGGTTTTGGCAAGTGACCACGCATGTGGCAAATGCAATTTAAGTATCCGGCTTTCTAGACTTGAAGGGAGATCGGTTTAAGAAAGCACGTCGGACAGTCGGATCCGAGCTTCAGTTGGTGTTATCTCCCAATGGAGGGGGATAGAAAGGAGACAAGTAAGCACGGCGCGCCTTAAATGAATTCTTCCACTTGCCTAGAGGTTCCTGCTCAGTCAGTTGGGATCCAATTACTAGCAAAAAAAACCTGAAATGGAGTCGTTTCCTTATACATGATCGCCAGGAGAAATGCCGCCTGAAAGGCAGCTCCCATGGACTCAGAACTCGAGTCGTCTTTGTGCTCTTTCATGTGGCTAACTCACCATTTGCGCTCCCGATGCTGTGAAGATCAGGTAACTGTGCGAGACATGAAATTAAATGATTGTGCCGGGTCTTGCCTTTGCGTTTTGAATGTGTATCCCACGCCTGCTAAAAGTCTTTTCAGAGTAGTCAAAAAGCAGAAACACAAAGTCACAAAGCCCGGCTGCCACCAAAAGAATGACCCAGATAGGGGGGGGGGGGGGTGGAACAATAGACTGAGGTTAATGATCAGCCAGACAAGAACAGCTCGACCCGAGTGTGTAAGCTTTCACACAGACAAACATCAGTGTGTGTGTGTTCAGTCACACAAACACACACACATTGCACAAACTGCAAAACCCAATTCATTTTTTCTTATCTTGCACGTGAAATACGGCTCTTGAAGACTAATGATGCCGAGACTTTCAGCGCTCTATTCATCCAGGGCATAGCCATCCTAAATAAGGAATGACAGCACACACTGCAGTGAAATACGTTTAGTTGCTTGTGTTTCAACTTTTGAGCAATTAATATAATCGTCTTGTTATTAGACTGAGCAAAATACTAATCAATAATAACAAATCTATGGTCCCCTCTGCAAGAACAATTATACCCACGCAACAACTCTCTCCAACTATTTAGTACATTCAGCGTCTCCTCTGCTGGACTACAGTGCTGCTAAAATGCAGCTATGCGGGACCAATGGCTCTCGTGGGACATTGTGGGGGGGTGATTAGCTGCCAGATGCCCATTAGACCGGGGTCCAGCAGACCTGTGCACCTATACACTCAGGACTCCAACTCGCTTTATGTCCCTGCCTTTGCTACAGAGGGAGGGGCCAGGAAGCTGGAAAATTGCCTTTTATTGCCTCTTTATCTATTTGGCAAACTCACCCCTCCCCTGCCGACACACTGACCTCCACATCCCAACAGTCCAACAAGCCCACAGCTTGTCCGGGCTGCCTGCTCAATCTGCCCCCCCATATGAACTGCACGGCCGCTGAAGCCCATTGTTAACATACGGAAGCGAGAAGACGCTTCCGCACTCTGTGCTTCATAACTTTATCTGCTCTCACTGGAAACACAGTCCATCCTCACTACTGACCCCCCCCTTTTCTATTGACTCGTGAAAACTCTAAAAGTCCTCCTGGGAGCTCCACCCTAGAGCCTGCAAATGTTTTCTGTATCAACACAGCTTCTCCCATTCCAGTGCGGGGGGGGGGGGGAACTTTATTCTAATAGAAGGAGAACCACCACCTCTAGGGCCAGGGGGGGGTGAATGAAACCGGAGCTGATGCTGTTACAGGAGTTCACCTGAGGCACTGCAAGGTCATGATGTTAAGGGGGCGGGGCTTCCTGGCCATCACAATTTATTTAATAACTCTTGTTTAACTTTTAAGGCTCCAGTGTGTTTTTGTGATGCAAGGTTAATGGCGAGTTATTTTTAATGGCCCCAAGAAAAGCACCCGCCGATAATAAAACCATAATAAATCATCGTTAGAGGATTTAATGGACAAAGAAAGACTGCAGATGATGACTGACGCAAATCACGACTCTCTACTTCCAAAGTATCCACAAATAAAAAACAAGTGCAAATATAAATCAATTACTGTCGGATTATTTCAGCGAGCAGGTCGATGAATGCGCAGGAAGGATCCACGCGGACGCGCAAAACCCGGGGGGGACCACCTCACAATGCGCTTCCCAGCAGCCCGTGGCCGGCGTCCAGACAGAGCCGCCCGTGGTCCTCACGCACCGAGACATACAGACGCCAAGCCGCAGACGAGGAGGCAAGACAGGCAGGACAGCTGGAAATATCCGCTGCAAATATTAAAGCAGCCGCTTATTATGGGGTCGAGGATTTAAAGAAGTATCCCACTTACCTAAAATACGCGGAGGAGCGCGCTTTGGACAGCGGTGCAAACTTTTAGACTGTTCTGAACGCGTCCAGCAAATAATCCGAACCGTGTTCTGGAGCGGTTCCGTGCTGCGCTGAGTTTCTCCCAAAACGGAGATAACCCAGATTATGTGTCGGAATAATCTGAACGCGCCCGGATGACACTGGACCCGCAGCCTGTCTTCGACTTGACGCGCTGGGGTCGAATAGTTGCGCAACTTGACGACGCGACATAACTCATTTACATATCTGCACTGGCTGTGTCCAATCACAAGCTCGGAGCAAGGTGTCTGATTGAATATTCAAGCCGGCGCGCCATCCAATCAGAGCTTTCTGTGGGCGGAGCTCTGTGAGCTGAAAGAGCTCAATGTGCAGCTTTTTTGGGGGGGCCAATGGGAATTTCTTTGTTACAGCAACGCTGAGATTTGGGGAATATGACATCCGATACAGCAATCATGATGCTCTCACCGTGTTAACCCTTTCCATATTTAAAAAATAAAATAAAATAAAATATATATATCATGTAAACTTATAAAAACTGAATTATCTGCCCAGGCTCTCGGTATCTGAGCCCAACAGCAGCCTGGGTTGGTGTTTACCTCTAAGGGAACCTCATTACAGAGCACCGGTGGTGTTAACAGTGTGCTGCCACTGCCCCGGGCTATAATGAGTCAGAATGAAGGGTTTGCAATGAAAGTCAACGACGAAGCTGGAAGCAAGACAGCATTTCATATGGGACCCCGAGGCAAGGCAGGAATGAGGGGGGGGGAAATGTATGTTTAGAAACCCGTCTGTGTGTGTGTGTTTAACGATTTCATCAAAAATTATACCAGTCACACACACACAGCTTAAAGCAAGGCTGTGCAAAATGTTACAGGATGCGTTGGTACTTGCCTGACATACTGAGGGGAGGGGAACTTTAGACTTGGCTCAATCAGCAGCAAGGGACAATAAAAGTCATTTAACACACTCTGAGCTCCACCTCAGAGGAGGAACACACATAAACTCCCTGCTGCCCAATGTTCTTTGCTTACTTCCATGGGTAGAAAGGCATGTGCATGTATTTCTGATTCTATAACACACATCTTACCTCAGGAGATCTTTGCAATGAGGCAGTCTTTTCAATAAGTGGAAGTTTGTTGAAGTTTGTTGTTTAGCTGGACTTTCATCTGGCCTCATTTGCTCTGCATATCATTAACATTCTCTCACTGCCTTTCAATTTAGAGCCAAACCAGACCAAAACACTCATCACTCCTCTGTTTAATGGTTAAGCCCCCCCCACACACACACTTTCCATTCTGTACAGAACAAATAGTCTTGTGAGAGTGGAATTTTATTCCCTGTTCAGCTGCAATGCTTTCATGATTTATTCATGTTTTCTGCTTCTCTGGAGTCAGTCTTCCCTTAACTTTGTTTTCCAATAATGCTCAACAATTTTTTAAAACGAGTGATGATAAAATCACAGCAGATATTTGAGAGCTATTATACACAACTTTGACAGGAATGCTCCTATGGATGAACACAGTATATCTTACTTCTTGTTCATTCTCCAGAGTCTTTTCATTTCTATACACTCTTTTCTGTTGTGCACATTGCCCAACTGGCTCTGCTTTGTTCGTTGTCCGGGCAACTGCAAATCCCCCCAGCAGAAATGATGACCTTTTTTTCAGAATTTCCTCTCCACCAAAAGTCTCCCCTCTGCTTTTCACTTTGTGTCTCAAATTCTCTTTGCCACGATTCATTTAAATACATATTTTTTGGGACTTTTTAACAAAATATCCCCAGTTCCTCCTTTGAGTTTTGTTTTATTGTTGGTAAAGCCCCTCCACTCCACCCCCCACCCCCCCTTCTCATTCTTGCTTTGAGTGAAAACCAGTGAAGCATAAAAAGCAGGTCTGATCCTGTGAGGAATTCATTTAGTGAGAGAGACCAACAGAGAAGTTCAAGTTAGCAGAAACACACTCGCCATAAAAGCTAAAGAAAGATAAAGAAAAGGAGAAAGAAGGAGATGCTTCAATGGCCTCTCGTGAAGGATAGAAAGGGGTTTTAAAGTTTAAATAAAGTCTTGAGATTCAAAACAATTATTGGATTCAGGAGAAAATCCCTATTTTCTTCCAGAGTTTATATTTTAGAGGGATGACACATGATTGAACGCCTTGTCATTTTCAATATGCTGCTTGAATTTATCACCCTGATGTCACTTCAATGTGAAAAACACAATGCACCAACACCTGAATGAGAAATGAAAGGGCTCAATGTAAAGGCATGAGACACACGCACACGCACACACACACACACACACACAGCGGCAGCCTGTCCACCCCCTCGGCTGGCCTGACAGCTGTCCATGGCTGCAGGATTCAGACAGCACAGATCAGTTGCAGAATGTGAGGCTTGCAGTATGTTGGGAACCGGCGTTAAAAACCACATACCGAGCATGCTAGCTCCAGAAACACCACCGCTGTCACTGGAAACATCCAAAACCAGTAAATGTCTCCGATTTGTAATGGTCAGCTCAAACTCCCCCAGAGAGCGCCGCAACGCCTGTGGCCACAAAATAACTCAGTTTCTCTCATGCATGTGTGACTCCAGGTGTATGTTTGGTTTAAACCTACATGACCGCGTGTGTGTGTGTGTGTGTGAGTGTGTGTGTTACACAACTCCACGTGCACCCCTGGGTTCCGACCCCTAATGTGTGTTTACTGTCTATTTGTCTGCGCTCTGTCAGTATCAGTGGGACAGGTTGTATTTGATTGGCCCCTGGAGAGGAGCTCGGGGGGGGGGGGAGAAGAGATGTCTGGGGGTGACGGGGTCAGCGCCTGGCCCGGGGGGGTAAGTTCCTGGTTGTTGGGTCAGGTGTGCATCACAGCCCTGGAGCGCTCTTTTTAGGTCATCAGAGAGAAAAATGGGCATGACAGGTCCTCTCACTTTCCACAGGGCGTTCTGTATTTTCTGTCGCCTGTTTCTATTTTTTGGTTAGTTATTAAGAAACATAACATAATCCAGACACAAGCGTGTGCAACCTGTGCTCCTTGTGCCTAAACATCTTCTTACTGATGTTTTACTTTTGTTGGAGGAATCATCTCCTGCCTGTCCTTGTGATCACGCAGCTGGACGTGTGATGAGCGTGATGAAGCGCCGTGTTGTCAGGGGAATGCGGGCAGAGGGTCAGGGTGGCGGGGAGGCCGAGGGGAGGAGGAGTTGATGGGTGTTGGCGGGTTGGCGGGTGGCATTGGAGATGACCCCTCACACACAGTCAGGAGTCCCTGGAGACCCTCTCAGCTGTAGCAGCACACTTATGCCTCCCTTTCCTCATAACAGGAGGCGGGGGGAGGATTCAAACTCTTTTTGGGTGTTAGGTTTCTCCCCCCCCCCCATTATAAATCCCCTGGTATTCATTTGTACACTTGCACACACATACATCTGACGGGGTCGAGGACTACAGCCTCTGCTGTGGCATGCGGGAGGCTCTAGTACAACTGTCGCCTTCTGTTCAAACTGCCCCTGCAGCCCCTCTAGAATTTGACTTCCCTTTTCTCACCCCGCCCCTCCCTCCTCACCTCACCTGTCTGAGCCAGCTGTTGAATGAATGGCCTCCCTTTCCTCTCTCCGGGCTCTCTGCGTTGCTAACAATAGAGCTTTGCGAATTGTTCGCTGTAGCCACCGTTGGACGTGAGCCCGTCTTATTTGTCTGCTTCCTTCCTCAGTTAAATGTTTCATCTTTCCACGCAGCTGATCAGGCTGGCTGATCGCTGCCCCCAAACAGCCATGTCGTGTTCCCAGGGTCTGCGTATAAATACATTATAAATATATACTTTAATCATTTTAATTAAGACACAAATTGGCCAAATCTCAAGGGAGAAACAGAGCTTTACTAATTTACTGGGAGACAATGCTGAACACCTGATGTGTCTGATGTGCTTCCATTCCTGGCTCTCAGACACCCACCCTTATGCAAAACATTCACACGTCTATGCCGGCTTCCTTCCAGCCAGAGTGAATGTCGTGGCGGATTGGAAGGCACCGTAGAAATTGTGTGCTGGGTGGGTGAGGAGAATCAGGAGGGTGGCAGCTCAGAGGGGTGCAAATGAGTGTCATTGCAATGCAGTGAGAGGTGGCGCTAAAAATATCTATTGACACATGGACTCCAGCTCTCAAACAGGGTCACAAACACACAAGGCGGCGACGGAAGGCGTCTCGTTCGTGCACCAGCAGCCACAGAGACAGCACAGAGACGCACACGGATGTATGTGAACATATGCACACCCTGCAATATCACGGTTAGAATGCAGGTACAGCCCAACAGAACTACGGAACGGTGAACCCATCCGAGCTAGCGTTGGCAGCGCGTCGAGTTTTAGAGAGTCTCCACGTCAAACCGAGAGCAGGTCATTTCCACACTCAAGTTACAAGCCCTCTAAACAAACAAGCTCAGCTGCCATATTGTGACCCTCTGCAGGAAGAATATGGCTCCGTACACGCAGTGATGAAAGCGCTTTAAGGCAAATATTGTTCCTGAGCTCGCCTCAGATGACATGTTACTGGGAGAGTTTGCCAAGCTTGATCCCCTTAAGAATAGGCATGCTCAGCTTTCAGAGCCATTATTACAAATTCTGGGTGTGGTGCGCACCAGGGTGAGTTCATTTCTTCAGAGATTTGTCGATGCCGCCCAGTAGAGATTAATCCATCTCTTGACCTGGAAAAAATATATTTTAACACAACAGGGGGGAAAATCCTGACCCTTTGCCACCAAAAACTTCATTCAGATTTCCTGATTTATTTTGTAGCATTGAATGGTTTTCATCAGAAGAAGCAGCACTCCAGAAGCTTTTACTAAAGTAAAATCATAAATGACTAAGAATCATTTCACTGTCGCTCAGAGTTACTTTTACATAGTGTTAAACAGTTTAATTTACTGTTTCTAAACTGGTGGTTTAGAGCTCTCCCGGTGCTCAAGGTTAATCTCCAGTGCTTTGATTACTGGAAAAAGATCTAAAAACTTATATTATATGTTATATATATATGTATTTATTTGTATTTAGTCATCTTTTTCTAGTCTTTGAAGTGTAGAAGTGGAAATGAGAAAATAACAAAAAGAATGGGCATTACTTGAACAAAGTATAAAAATCAAGACATGTCGCTTTATGATGACACACAGGGGAATACAATCTGTTTCATACTGACAACCCTCCATTTTGTATTTACATAGAGTGTTCAATAAAAGTACAGACTGCAGACTGCAGGCAAACAACATCAAAAGAAGTTGAGGAGGACGCCGGCCCTGCCAGGTCACCGAAGGACGGGACAACTGCCAGAGCTGTAAATCAGTGTGTGTGTGTGTGTGTGTGTGTGTGGTCTTTGTTTTTGAGTGAAAAGTATGTATGCTGACATAGAATAGAGATTTCTGGCATAACCTCTCCTACTTCCAATGGTCTGAACATGCCTCTGGTGAGATTTATTGGAACACAAAAACAAAACTTCATTCTTTATTCATCCCATGCTGAAGGAAAATAGGGTGAAGTTTCTTAGTCCATAAAACGTTTATGGAACATCATAGAAAAACAGCATCTGGGACGCTCCGAAACAACTGAAGAAGATGGGGACTTGTTTTAACATGGAAAAAAAAGCAACATAAAATAAAGATTAAATGACTCAGTAAGTGTTTTTGGGTCACTTTTATAGAGGAATATTAAATGTTTTACCCCAGAAGATGTATTTATCATTTGATCACACAAATATTTGACTTTTTAATTAGGTGAATTGATTACACTAAATTGTTCAAAGGTGTGTGTGTGAATAATTGCCTGTCTCTGTGTTGGCAACACAGTGTTGCCCTGCGATGAACTGGCGGCTTGAATGAATGAATGAATAAATCAAGTATATTTGATTATAGTATATAAATCGAGTACAGAAAACTTCCAAAACAAACAAAAAAACAAGCAAACATGCATCACAACTTAATTTCTTATTTCCTATCTTGTGACCTGTCAGAAGAGTCCAGCCACTGGACTGAACCAGCTAAATGTAGCTCCACCTAACACAGCTACAATAAAATATAATGATGCAATAGCCGTGTTTAATAATATGAGAGTCATAGGGGATCTTTTACTCCCTACAGAGTATAGTGTTGCATGTAGGTGATACCATTTCTGCATTTTTACTTACTGGCTGGTTTTGCATTACCAGGATTTACTGGTGTAACATTTGGATTAAGTGTTGTTGGCCTGCCTTCATTTCAGTCATTTGGGTTTGACGCTCATCACGGTTTTACGACCCACCTTTTTATAAAGGTGATAAATCCGATCATGCTTGTAATACCATGTAAAATACTGCTGCACACACTCAGTCCTAACACCATAAATGAGATGCATGTGCACAATGATGGTGGTGATTATTTATTGCTGGCTTTGATAGCCCTCTAGTGACCACAGCGGTGTACCTGCCAGCTGAGATATAGAACTACAATATAGTATAATGAGACTTTCTACAAGTCTCATTATACAGTTTCCGTAAAACCAACGGGGACATTTTATTTTAACATTTTGTCTGAGGAAAACATTAATATTAATGGCTATTGTCGTTCTCCTTCTTCTCGAGAGATTCTTTTCTTTCTCCTAATACAACTTCCCACTCCTTCTCAGCCTTGTGTGTCTCAGGAACATAATAACCAGACTAATGAATCTGACTGCTCTGCTTATGAGCATAAGAAACCAATTCTTTACTCCCCAGTGTCACCCATATTTGGGGGGGGGGGGGGGGGCACAACAAACTGATTGCATCATGAGAAAGCGTTCCAAGAAAAAGAGACCAAATTTAAACCACATGGATATTATAGGTGTGACCAATGTAAAGACATTTAGCACAGCAGAATTTTGTTAATAGCTTCTAAATTTGTGGCGCCGTACTTCAGGAAAACCAGCCTGGTAAATCTGGGGCCTTTTTCTGCTGTAATCACAGTTTGGAGGTCCACACTGTGTTACATTTTTGATTTAGGAAATAAAGCAGTTCATGCTACGACTGCGAATGAGGAGCAATCCCAGATCATTTGTCTCTTCCTACTGAGTTTATCTAGTCAGTGAATTGTGTTTCTGAGTACCACACAAGCAGGCTGTGAATCCAAATTATGTAAAATGAGGCAATTTACACCCACTTCTATTCCTTAAATGATGATTGGGGCAATGCTCACTGGTGATTATCATTACGCAGTCTCAGCTCACCCATCAATTGCGTCCACCAGGTCAGACATAGAATGACAAAATAGATGCTGTCATATTCGCTCATATAAGACGACTATTTAGGTGACGAGAGTGAATGACCTGATCTACACCGTTGATAGTCGAAGGTGTGCATGACAGTTGGCAAAGGACAGGGTGAAGTGGGACAAGCGGAAAATACAGTAGTAGTAGCAGCATGACAGTGTTGTGATAATCACCCTCATAAAAAAAAGTATTGCTTACAGTGACACGGCAGACGCCAGTAATTTATAATATGAGCAGCTCCCCTAAAATACAAATTCAAACATGATCTAAAATGAGTGTAATTTCATTGTCTCTAAATAAATACACTTAACACAGGTTGCAAGTTTATATACTACATTTGCCAAACACCATCTCAGACACCTTCATTGTTTCAAGGTTTTTTTCTTTATTGCAGAAAGCAGTCCAGTCATCATTAGGAGTACTCGGAATGAAATGAGGAAACCGTTTGAACACGCCTCGAGCCTTCATGACACACTCTGGATGCTGACAGTATTGGTATTTCCAAAAAAGCAAAAAATCCATAACATAAAGAAATTCAAACATCCGTTCTGTGCAACAGCAAAGCAGAGCTGAATGATTGCTTCGCGCTGCACTGATAGCAGGAATTGCTGCAGCTCGATGAATTACACAGTAGCACAGTAAGGGTGCTGTAAAGTCGCCCTCAGTGAAAAAATGAATGAGGAGCGTCGACAGCAAACGATAATACAGCGTCCGGGATTGGAGCGGATTCATTACTAGTCCAGAACGATTGATCCGAAGATGTGGCCGCAGGAAAAATGAAATATTGCTGGGATCAAAGCCAATGTCTCCATTAGCAAATACATTTGTTGAATAACCGCAGCTAAAATCCTGCGTTTAACTTAAAACACAACAGGTTAAACAGCCTTGGGTTCAATTATCCACATTTCCTGCTTACTGTGAAGAAACAAACCAAATATCACTCTGACATTCTTCATAACCTACAAAACATTTCAGAAAAATAAACCTCTAGCAGAATTGTAATACTGGTAGCACAAAAACTATCTATATTGCTTATATCTTATATCTCCCCTATCCGCCATCCTTGAACTACTTTTATGACAAACAAATGTCCTTAAAGAAGCCATGGAGTTGCATTCATAAACTTCCAGCCGCCATGAAAGCTGCTCCAGTGAATGACATCATATCAACAATTGAATCATCCTGGCCTGAACTTTGGCATCTCAGCTGTTATCAATAAAGAGAATAAAAACCATTCCAGATTGAATAAAGTTGTTTTTCCTCCGTTTCTCATGAGAACATGCTGGAAAAAATAAGATTAAATTAAATCAAACCACGCTCATTCCTGGAAGCAGCATTAAGAATACTCTCACTGAATGAACAAGAGAAAAAGATACAGTATGAAATACACGATATGTGTTCTGAGTAATAGGATGAAAAAACAACAACATATCAATCAATCAATCATGTCAATCCATGACTTCAAATAAATCATGGATCCATGAATTCAAAGAGATTATATAGCATCACAAAGAAAAGATGAGAAGGAATGCAGATTTAGGAAAATGAGGAATGAGAAGTGGAAAATGTGATGGAAGAGGAACAACTTCCGTCTCCTTGATCGTCTTTCCTTCATCACTCGCACTCATTTTCCCGAAGGACATTGTACATGTTGACGGTGAAGCCACGTGATTTATCATCCTTCGGCTTAGGATGTCCAAACCCCTCATCTTCATCATCCCCATCCTCATCGTCATCTGCATCTCGATCTCTCTCTTCCTCTGACTCAGTGCTGGACTCCCCATCCTCTTCATCCTCTCGCTCTCCTTCTTCAGCCTGCTCCGTCCTCCTTCCTTGAAGGGCAACGATTTCCGGCAAGCCTGGGTGATTTTCCCAATGCTCTGCAGACCACAGATAATCCCCCCAAAATAAATGGCTTCTGTCAACATTCCATTTTAACTTTACAAATACTCTGAAATGAAGAAGTCCTTTCTTTCTTTATTTTTTTTACCTCTGAGGCAGCTGTAGCCTGGCGGCCTTAGACAGAGGCACAATCTGCCATCAATTGCCAACCGTAGAAGACTGTTAGCTGCACGGTAAACATCATTGCGAGCTGCTTTTGCCGTCTTATAGCCTCTCCTCTCCGCCCATGCTAAGGATTGCACAAAGAGAAAGACACTCTTGCTCAAAATAAAAAAAAGACGGCGATACTGAGAGATGCACGTCCGTGTTTTGGGATTGGTGAGATGAGCCACAAAGATTAACGAGCGTTATACACATTACTGGCTTTTCTGAAAGGTTTTAAAAGAAATCAAACGCCACATGATCAGTA
Source organism: Brachionichthys hirsutus (assembly GCF_040956055.1). NCBI lineage: Eukaryota > Metazoa > Chordata > Actinopteri > Lophiiformes > Brachionichthyidae > Brachionichthys > Brachionichthys hirsutus. The sequence goes on from NW_027180478.1 coordinate 18,272, forward strand.
TCTCTCAGAGATTATTTACCCTCACAAACATCCCAGGCAGTCCACTTGAGCTCGTCAGAACTGCGGTCTCCTTGACGGCAGTCATTTTCTAGCAAACTAGGATGTTTGAGCTTCAGCACGGATAAGAACGAGGTCCTTTCGCACAGATAACCAACTGAGCTGTAGGGCTCCCGCAGCTGTGATACCGGATAGATGCCTGCCAGGATCTACGGGAAAAACGGACGCGAGAAATAAAAAAGCCAAGATGGAAAGAGAAAAACATGGTTACGATAAATCAGAGCGAAAACCATTCCCAATACCGCAGAGTTTAACAGACGTTACCCCAATACACCCGTGGAACTATGGAAGAGCAAAACAAACAAAACCCGTCAGACTGTACGAAACAATACACTTATCCCAGAGGTGTGTGAGAACGCTGCCAGACAAAATTAACTTCAGTTTGAGGTGAAAAGCAAAAGTAAAGTTAAAGTCACGTCTGCTCTCAAATACACAAACATGAACTCGTACCTGGAGCTCTTTATTAACGCAGGAGGGGAAAACCAGTCCAGGGCAGTCGCAGAGTTTGACCGTCGGGGTGAGGTAGTAGGTCTGGAAGTATTTGGTGTGGCCTGGGGTCCGAGAAACACTTACCACCTTCCTCCCCACCAAGCTGTTTATAACAGATGACTTGCCAACATTTGGAAAGCCTGTGGGGGGGAAAAAAAGCCTCGTGTAAATTCTGGTTATAATTTGGTTGGGTTTGTTAAACTGCTGAATATGGCAACAACTTCCTATCGCTCCGTACCGACGCAGCCCAGTGTCAGAACCCCATCTTTGTAGAGCTCCTGCGATGGGCTGCTGATTTCCATAGTACTGTCACTCTGATGTTCCATCAGCACCGACTCGCCTTCATCCGGCTGCTGCTCGTCACGACGCTCCGCGACAGAATCTCTCTGAATCTTCAGCTCCCAGCTGGACATGTCAACTTTAAAAAGAAAGAAAGAAAGAAATCGGTCGACACCCAGAACGATGCAACACAAACATGCTCGACTTCAAGGTAAAAAATAATGCCACCGAGACGGCTGCGCTATCACAGATCTAGAACGTTTGGTGAAGATTGTGGCGGCGGAGAGACAATCACCGTAGCCTTCGGCGATGTCCTGACATGCCTTTAGGATATCTATAGGACCTCCTGCTTGACTCGAGCCAGCCTTCCTCCTCGTCTTCTTCTTTTGGAGCACTACAAGCAACAGGCAACATGAAAAATAGATTGTTATTAAAACCAGAGACGCAGCACTAAAATATATTTGCAATTATTTGCCCCACACCTGTACTGTAGGGCTGTCCAGGGTGGGAGGTGAAGCACACTATTTGCAGGTGGGGAAATTGGGAGGTCATGTAGTGTTTCCAGGCAATCACCACTGGGGGAGGACACAGGTCAATTTTGTTCAACACCAGCACCACCTTCTTTTGGAGCTCTCGTGTGATGTAGTGATACAGGGATGGAGGGAACTGCAGCACCTGCGTGGATTTAGAAGAGCATGTCTCTTGTTCACATAAAAAAAAATAGTGAACAGAAGTAATAAACTAAAATATTCCCACAAATACCAACACAAGAAGTCTCTGCGCTTTCAACTTCACGTACATACCCACACTGGAAACTATAAACGTAAGATGTGAACTCATAAAGTATATTCGACTTGTTAGAATAAGTACTTATCTTATGAGCTTATGTTATAATTAGACCCAAAAGAAGCAATTGAAAGTGGTGACGACAGCAAATTATTAAATGTGACCATTTTCTGTGAGTTCATAAGCAAAGATATGACAATATAAAGAAAATATTTAAGGAGACTCTTATGATGGAAATGACAAAATCCAATTTTTAATTTAAAAGTGTCGAACAATAACATATTTATAGATAATAATTTTAGTGGACCACATGAAAATAAAACACGTGCAGCATGTATTTGCTAATCAATAATTCACGTTGACGCTCAGATGGACTTTGACTGTGTCTCCATCTAGTGCTCAGATCCAGTCTGGAGGCTTCGTCTTACAGAACCACCTACCGGGTGTCTGATGTCCACAATAAGCAGGATTACGTCCGACATCTCCAGCACTCTCCAAAGCTGCCGCCATGTCTAAAAGTCAACACAGATGTGGAACGTGAGGTGAGGTTCAAAGCAGCCCTTCTTCTATAATTAAGGGCTGAACGATTAAAAAACAAACAGCAACATCTTTTTCTGTAACTAGAAAGAACTCTGTGACAGCTTTTTAACTTTTAACCAGCACCGGGACAATGTACTGCTGATAATGGGATATAATTTGATGAAGTGGAGTCTTTTCACATTGAGCAAGAGCACAATGGGCAAAACAACACAATCACATGGAATATATGTGGCATATATTCCATCATTTTGATCCTTAGTGCCACTTAAAGCGTCAGCATCTCTAGATTACTGAGAGTCACTTATCTAACCACCAGCTGCTCAATGAATGCTCACGCTGCAACGTGCCTCCTGAGCTCAGCCTACGCTTTAAAATTTAATTATCTGCAATAATCTGTTTTTGATTTTGATGAATGACGTCACCATTCGCACAGCCTGAGCAATACGAACAACACGGCAATGCAGAGGTACGTCAAAACGCTTGCAAATCCTTGCACAATGCAACTTTAAAACAATTAACGATTAAGTTTAACTCATGAACACCATCTTGGATATAATTAGACATTTACAGATTCTAGTACAGATACTAGACTTCCATGGCATTTTCTGAATAATTCTCTCCATCACTAACAAAGTTTTTACATTTCAATGAAAATATTCAATTATGGACAAATACTCAAAAGAAGGAAACTTATTAAAAATCATGGGACACATTGATGAAACTGGTTTAATGCAATCTAGATAACCAGACTAAAATGATAAATAATGAACATGTTTGTGTGCAAAAATGTCAACACACTATTTTTACTGCAGCTACTGAAAGAACAAACTAGGGAGCCCAAAGAGTATCCATTTTACATAACCCACCTCTAGATTGTGTTCAAAGTGGCTGAGAGAGCCAGGTAGGTTTCTGTAGTTCAGATCATCCAGGTAGTGTCTGTATGACTTCTCCTCTTTCCTCAGCAGGACCTCTCGCGCCATCGAATAATTCCAGGGTGGCCGTTGTGGGAAACCGAGACCTAGCAGTGAATAATGAAGTTTCAGCAGGTTCAAGCCGTGAGCCACTCCCTTAACCTACTTCGCTTGAGATTGTCATGTGGAAGACCTTTCTCTAAGGGGTAGATGTCATCGATGTTGACCTCAAGTTCTTTGTCTGATACGGGCTGCAGCAACTTTTCCATGCACAATTTCTTTCTCTTTTCCACTTCCTCTTTACTCTCGTTTTCAAAGTGCAGTCGGAACCTGGCAGGGAGAATGAGAGCGGATGTCAGTGAGATTTACTTTTGTATTTTGTTGCAATGCTTCCAAACATAAGATAAAATATCAACATCACATTACACCCTTTAAAAAAACAAATCAAACGCATTTTCTTTTAGATGGAAACATATTAAATGTGTTTTTGTTAGCAGGGAACTTCCATCCAACTTGTTATCTCCTTCATAACTCCATTAAAATGAGGATTAGTATTTATGCTGGTAACTCACCTGTTGGGGTCATATCGACCTTCTGCGCTGGCGGGCTGCTGATTGATCCTCCTAACATCAGTCGTCTCACTGTCAGAGGTGTCCGACTCTTGTCCTCCCAACTCTACGCCACAACCGGTTTCACCTGAAAAATCATTGGCAGTCATAGATCGGTCAAATGAACGTTATAAGGATTTTCAATAACAAAATCTACCTTCTCCACATATATTATCTGATATGATTATTGATCGATATGCTGGGTGTCAGGAGTCAAGTCCAGGGAGGTTTCAAATCGTTCTGAGAAGTCAACACTAACAGCTTGAACTCAGACAATAAAGGGACATTTTAAAGTCAATTACATAGTCCCGAGTTTTTTTTATTGAATGGAATGTTAGATCATATTTTGTCCAGATGGTGACACTAAAACAATATAATATTTAAGTCAAGTTCAAAGGCAACTCATATAGACATTGTATTATGTATAACATTTCGCATTACAGCTAGCAAACCGAAGAAGCTGGTTGTTTGTTTTACACGCTATCTCGCTATCTAAGAAGGATTTGAAATCCTGCTCGACCCAACTCTCCACTCGCACATAAAACGTGATGCTCTGCACAAATCGTTAGCTAAACTGCTAAAGCTAGCGTGTTTAAAGCTAACAGCAAACGTACCGGTCCCTCTCTTTCGCTCCCGTTTGATCTGTAGCTGTTTCTTCTTCTGTTTGTTGCTAAATGGCTTTTTCCGAGGCATACTTAAGACACGCTGTTTAACTAATGTACCTATTGAGCCTATTTCTTATTGCAGCTTGTAACGCAGCTTGCTCGGTGATATTATTTACATGGGCGAAGTTTCTCGACTCCCACACTTCTTCAGTGACGCCATATCCACTGCAGAGAAACGGCGGACGAGTCCACGACTCCACATTTCGTTGTTTGTTTGCAGACTGCCAGAGTTGACTTTAGACCATATTAATATTAGATTATTTTACTGAAAACTGATCTTATCGCAGAATTTATTTTAAACTTCCTCCAACTTACATACATGTAACATGTAAACAACTTGACAGCAGCCCCTCTCACCTTTAATGGTACAGTCCACTTTTGTAAACACCCGGAACGCTCACATTCCAGCATGCTTCAAATATTAAACATACCTGTACGTGAGCGGCACAGGAAGACAGAAATAGTTTTTATTTGCGTCATCTATTAAATATATCCCGATACAAAAACAGACTGTTATTGTTTGTTTGTTTGGCTTTCATTGTAAACAGCAAATAAATAATTCCATTGCACAGGGAAACATGTCTTCTTATTGTACATTTGACTTGTTTAAACCTGAATTTTGAATTAGTAACTGAAAAAAAATGGCAATGGCAAATTTTATATAATATTTTATTGTATTATGTGCAGAAAGAACACTTTAAGATGTCAGAAGGTCTATAATGAAATATTATAAACATCATCATTGTGGAAATACAATAGCAAAAACACATTTGGATAAAATTTTAGGACTTTTAAAGACATACACACAAAGCAGTACAATAGGATGCCATTATTTTTTTACCATCCCCCTGATGGTCATATGCAAATGGTTTTAGGGATTACATCTTTTAAACAATCATACTTTTATGAACTGATAGTATACATCAATGTACATTATTGATTGATATTTATCTTTCCTGAAAAGGAAAAAGGCAAATGTCAGTCAACCTTAAATCTAATCAACAGAATGGCCAGAAATTGCTGCGGCCAATGTTTTATTGGTAAGGAAGAGCAGGAGGTAAAAATAAATAGAGAAGCGACGTCTCTCTGACTCTCCCTCCCTGTCATAAAACCATCACTGTGATGGACTGAATCAAACTTATTGCAGTCGTCACAAGAAATTTCCATTCAGACAGGACAGACAAGCAACAAGAAAAGGAATCAAATGAAGCAAAAAGCAAAAAAAGGACCTAATCTTAAAAACAAATATATATATATATATATCCTTCAATAGTCTGTAACAACATATAATTTGTCCTGCCTGCCCCAAACCATCATCAGGAACAGTCATTTATGTGTTCAAATGTTCTCCCATCATGTTTTCAGTATTGCTTTTATCATACAATTCAGTTCTTGAATCAATTTTAACATCCCCACAACCCGACGTCCTTGTTTTTTTGATCACCTCTAAGAATTGAGATGTTCCACCTGAATGGTGGATGCTGAAACAGTGAGACAGAGGTCCTTGTTGGAAGAAATGTCCGCTACAGTGACTGGTTTGTACTGGATGTCACTGGCAGACACAGTCTTGTACTGATGCAGGTCAAATGGACAGGAGATGCTTTCTGACTCGGGGTAGCTGCTCTGGCTCCGTCCCTGCTGATCCCCACTGACTCCTCCACTTCCGTTGCCTCCAGGTTGGCTCAGTCCTGCGTCTGTCCCCTCGACCTGGCTCTGAGCTCCAGCCTGGCGTTGGTTCTGGTTTTGCTGCGCCGCCTGAATGGTAACGACTGGCGGTGTTCTCAACTGGTCTGGGTTGTGTTTCTCCATGTGTTTCACCAGATACGTCTCCTGATGAGCAGAAAGGCAAAGGGGTAAGGTCAACACATGACTACATGAAGTAATGGGTTGTCTAATGGCAGAGAGGAAACTCATGCTACAGTCGTTCCTCGCTATATCGCCGCTCACTGTGTTGCGGGTTTTCTTGCAGAGCATATGTATTTATAAGTTTCAGATTTTCCTCTATTTCGTGGCATTCTGGGATATTTGTGCACATGTGTTGGAGTCGGGAACGTAACACCCGCGTTAAACGAGGGACGACTATTTCATATAGAAATGCACTTCAGATAAGGGAACGAGTCTTACCGAGGTATAGCTACGGTTGCAGAGCCCACACGAGTAGATCCTCGCATGCTTGACTGTATGTGTAGACATGTGCACCTCCAGACTCGTTGCGTCTACATATCCTTTATTGCAGTTGGTGCACTTGTAGGGCTTGTCCTTGTTGTGCTGCCGTCGGTGGGACTGAAAAGAAGGTATTAAAACACAGCAAGGTGGGTAATAATTAACCTGATGTGGACTCGCTGCGTGAGAAGAAACCAAAATTCTTTCTCACCTGCAAATTAGAGAGTTGCGTGAAGGACTTCTCACACCCCGAATGGGTACACTTGTATGGTCGATCTCCAGTGTGAATCCTCAACACAAGCAAACAAGTACATGTACTGTGTTCAAGCTGATTCAATCCGACCACAGAAAGAAACTGAAGGGAAATATGAAACTGACTTACCGGTTGTGCTGCTGAAGGTGACTGAGCTGCCTGAAGCACTTCTGGCAGTAGGAGCAGGTGTAGGGCTTCACTCCGGTGTGAATGCGGACATGTTGAGCCAGATAACTAGAGTTGGCAAATGACTTGGTACAATAGGGACACTTGTGAGGCTTTGACTCCGTGTGGTTCCTGATGAGTGCAGACAGGAGGGGCGAAATGGAAGGGAGAACAGGAACGTAAAGCATTATGTTAAATAAAACTATTTACATTTAGCAGATGCTTTTATCCAAAGCAACGCACGCCCTTTCCTTCCAGATGATTGGGACAAACAAGGCTACACTAACATTTAAAGCCTCACAGCTTAACTTTGATTTATTACTAGCATCATATTTTGTATCATTCAGAATTTAAAGTCACCTATGTCTAGCTCTGATGTGAACGCATCGGTCCTCTGAAATGAAAAGCATGTGTTTGCGTGAGTAATCGGCATCATCAGCAACAATATCATCATATTTGTGAACAATTCCTGGTGTCCAATCTGAAATGGAAGCACCAGCGGTGAATGGATGACATTTCGCTCTGGAGGACAGAAATGCTTACGTAAGCAGATCGGGAATCGCTGACAATCTACAATGTTGTTATCTCTCCTCGTTTGGATTCACTGTGCTGCCGTTGGTTACTGATGATACATGCTAAACGCCACAGGAGCCTCAATATGCTCATTCTCATTCATGTCACATAACCACAAACTGCTTTATGTATCTGATCTCGGAACACAAATGAAAGTGATTTGTCTGACATTCATTCACTCCGGCCTGTTGTGTGAATGCAGCACGATTTTGTTGGTGTTTTATGAAAAGAGTATCAACACGATAGCTACAAAATGTGGGCAGTGAGCGAGAAAGCAAGAGTAGGCAGAAAGAAAAGGGATTGATCGAGACGTATACCTGACAATCACACAATGGTGCAAAATCTGTCTGTAAAACCTTATTTCAACAGAAGGGCAAGTCTAAACGCACGTGCGTGTTTCTACTGAAGAGGCACCGGCACAAGAAATGACAGGAAACACAGACAAAAGGAAAATGCAAAGTTAGAAAATGGGAAGAAGTAAGCAGACTGCACACGCACAAATGAGGGGGGGGATACAATGGTAAATATTCTCATTGTGTTCATGCATTATAACACAGCTCCATGGATTTCAAATGGTCATTTTGACCTGAATATTGTGGAAATGTGCTAATGCACTGAGCCCAAATTTAAGGGTATTTAAGATTCAGGTTTTTGAAAAGGTCACATCTGGATGGATTTGGTTCCATGTGAAAGAACATCCACAAGTCAGTGAAATGAACATCTGCACACTTCTCGCATCTCTTCCCCAGGAGTCAGAAGACCAAAAAAAAAAAATCTGAGCTTCTAAAATGCAATTAGCAGGACATGCCAACACGACAGGGGAAGATGGTATGGGCTGAAAAATGAGGGGGCGTCTGCAGTACCGTGTGTGCTGCTGTAAATGACTGAGCTGCCTGAAAGATTTCTGGCAGTAGGAGCAGGTGTAAGGCTTGGCCCCACTGTGGATGCGGATGTGCTGGGCCAGGTAGCTGGAGTTGGCGAATGACTTGGCGCAGTGAGGACACTTGTGAGGTTTGGCCTCTGTGTGCGACTTGGAGTGGATCTGCATGTCTGATTTACTGTGGAAGGTCGCCGCACACATCCGGCACCTAAAGGCGGAGAGACACAGAAATAGGAGGGAGGAGATTGAGGAACAAGAACGAAGAAGACGGACACATAACAGGAAAGGGAGACGCAAGAGAAAAGGTTTGGGAAGAGGGAAGAAAAAAGGAAATAAAGGTTGTTGAAAAGAGACAGGGGAATGAAGCATTGAGCCGTGGAAAGTGGAAAGCTAGAATAGAAAATTATGCTTACAATAAAAAAGGAAAATTAACTATTGAATATATATAAATGAAGACAGGATGGCAGGAGTTACATCAATTGTATGACGAAAAGATTTCAAGGCTGACATCAGTGCGAACTGTGGTAATAAGGCATTCAGACATTAGAGAGCATGCTATAGAAAGAAAAAAGGGGACAGTAGCGGCGAAGGACCTTTACTTTGCAGAGGCAGAGAGAGCAAACATATAGCACTGATGTATTTGTATCTAAAATACACGAAAAGAAAGAATCAATCGTCCACTGCTAAAGCTGTTAAGTTCAGCCAAACCATGCAAACAAGATTGTGTGTTTGTGCGTCTACCCAACAGCATCTAGCGCATCTACAGATCATCTCTACTCATTTCAACAGGACACAGAGGAGCAGGCGTGCTTGCATTCCACAGCTAGTGCGAGGATGATCGGCGATGCACAGCAGGTTACACCACGGAGTACCGGTACCTGTATGTCTTCGTGCCGTCTTTTGGGCCGTGGTCCTCTTCATTTGACAGGTTGTACGGGTCTCCAATATGATGCTGCAAAGTTGCTACCTGTCAAAAGTCATATTTGAGATTGGTAATCTGATAGTTTCTGAACTCTGATGTTCCTTTCTATCTCTGGATTTTCTTACCTGGCTACCAGCCAGATGAGCCAGTATTAGTGTTTCACTTCCTGCACCCCCAGGACCAACCCTGGTCATCGTTACCTTCCTCTTCCTGCCCCGTTTGGAGGGTGCAGGCATCAGAACCACGTGGGACGCCCCATCCCCTTCTTTCTTTTCTACAACAAGATCAACAGCAGCGGGTAAAGAGGGGACGACACCGGTGAACAAGGCGACAACAGGGGCTCGAGAAGCTTCCGATGAACAGTTGCTTCTATAAGCAACCCTTTAGTATATTCAGCGTACCACGTGTTGCTGCGTGAGTAAACTGACTCAAAGTAAGTGTACCTGAAGGAAGCCATGCGATTATTAATGTATTTTTTCTTTCAGGTTTAATTGAAGGAACATATAAAAGTGTGACTCATAATGAAGTATGTTAAAATAACCATTTAAAAGTCCATAAAAACTCATTATGGCAGAAAAGTAGACTCGCATTTGGAAATAAAGAAAAACAGATTTATTTAAGCAAAAAAAGCAAAAGTTAGTAGCACAGCGTGGCTCCTTTGATGGCTGTGCTGCTGTTTAACATCTGGGAACTGCTGCTGTTTTAGAGCAAAGTGCTCAGTATGGATCATTAGCGCAGAGATATCATAAAGAGCAAACCTAATTTGTTTTCTTCTGTAGACGGCATAGTAAAAAGGACTGCTCTGCTGATGCGTTACATTTTGTGGAAAAAAATTAAAAAAATAAAAAACATTGCATTTTTGAACCATATACAAGATACAATATTTAATATGCTGGTTTACCTTGAGAATGGAGTGCTGAAACAATCATGGTTGTCGCTGGATGACCAGATACGAACGGCTGAGATGAGTTGGGAGAGACGAGTGTTCCCTGAGGTGTCGTGATGACCAGACCTGCTTCTCAGGAAGAATAAGAAGCCACAGGAAAGAGAAAATAAATCACCTTAGTAGCGACACTTTATGTGCCGTATGCTCAACCTGGAAGTGACGGTATTAAAATTGAAGGCACAGCAATATTGTTTCTATTATTAGAATGCAGCCCTGAGGTTGTTGCATAAATTAAGACACACTGGTGTTTATTTTTATAAATTGTGATGTGCCCTTCTGCCCACAGAACTGGAATCTGAATCTATATTGTGGGATAAAAACCAGCCTCAGACTGAGATAGACGTCCTCGCAGACGCAAACTTGCCTGCTGTCATGATGCCTGTGGACGGGACAGGCAGCAGGCTCTGGCTGCTGTGAGGAGGGTGAAAGTGTGCAACAGAACCCGCCTGCCCTCCTCCATCTGTCTTTGTCCCAGAAGTGGGGATGGTGAGAAGAGCGGTTTGATAGTGGGATGCAGAGGGAGGCGAGAAGGACGCATTCTTTTCCTGTTGCTCTTTTACCTTGTTCAAGAACATAGCATTCTCAATCTGTAAATCAAGAGGAGAATCGTCATTGGATTTAACAGGATGGCCTCGACTGAAGACACCTCAAACAGGCTTCTTCTGAAATACATCATCTTGATTCCTTGTTGAAACTTACCTGTCCTGGTACGGTGGGAATGGGAGCCCAGAAATAGGATGAATTAAAGTGAGAATCCTCCATAATCTCTGCAATGACACAAAAGCAACAGAAATAAATTGACCATAACTGCTTTGTCGGTGATACGACTAGTCACTGCACAAATAAAAAACGACACACCACCACCACAAACACAAAGTCGACAGTGCCAATGTTAACAAACAACCGCATAGCACAATCACACCTGACTTCATAACAATGAATGGATAATTAATTACCCCTAAACAGTCTTTATCAGAGATGCAGGAGCACTACCTACTTCGCCGTATGCAGGGCGTTCTTGTCAACATATGCTTCCCTTTTCCTCCTCCATACTGCTGGTCTGTAACCCCCCCCCAGACGTTATTTTACCCCCCCACAGCTCCAGAGAGCAACATCCTAAAACACCTCCTGCAGCTTACCCAGATGGGTTTTGGGCTAACTTTTCTATCCTTTGGAGTTAGCAGAGCTGAACATATTGGAGTCTGGGCGTGGAGGCATCGTGTATATTTAAGCCTTTAGAACATGTGCTAAAGAGAATATTAGAACAAACCCAAAAGACTATGCTTCCAGCTGTGTGAGCATAGCTAACACACACACACACACACACACAGACTAGTGTTAGTTATTAAGGTTTAATAACTGACTAGTACAGACATGGTGGGTGACAGCACGAAGACATCATCAAACGTTTTTGGCTAAATGTAATGCAGAGTACATTAGCTTATGTTCCCGGTATGTTAATGACGTAGTTACACTCAACTATCTTGACTAGAGGTCACAGACTCGTTGTTTTTGAGCTGCCAACATGTTAACTGCGATATAAATTCATCAAACATCGTTAATTAATGAGACGTGTGTCATTTAAATGTCAACAAAGTGCTCAAGAGAAGTACTCGTCTCGGTCAACTTGACTTCAATCAGGCCTGACGTGCTGTTTAGTCAGCAGTTAGCTAGCATACAGCTCAGCGTGTCTGTCGGTCCCTCTTGCCTGAGATGAAATAAAAGGCAAAGCAAAAAAATAAAAAGCGCACTCATATGATAAAAAAAAAAAAAAAAAAAAAACCCCGGAGAGAAAAAAAACACACAACAGACTTACAGACTTCCGGCTGTGTAGGCGGCGCAGGCGGCAGCAGAGTCATGCAAATCTACTACAAAACACCGCAGACTGCATGGAAATGAGTGGCTTTTACCGGCAACGACGGCTCCGTCTGCCTCCCCGGAACTGTCGTAGGTCGGAGAAATTTGGACAAAGTTGTCCAAATTCTCCCAAACCAGTGAAGTTTGTCCTCTTTGCTTTTTTTTTTTCGTGTTTTTTTTTTTTTTTTTCCTCGGTTTTTTTTCCCTCCGACGAAGGAGCTGTCTAGTCAAGCTTTACTTCCTCCGGATATGGTCCGTCGAACAAAAGAAGCGTCTGATGACGTCACTTCCTGAGATTTAAATGCTTAAATTACCTGTTGTCAGTCATTTGGTGACTCCTTGTACTAAACACCTGCATAAAAAAGGCTTAAAGATGGTGATATAATTATATCTGCAACATTCGGCTTTATCTGATAAAATAAAGCATTTTGAGCTACGACAGGAACTCCTTTTTCTTCTATGTTAGTTCCAGCCACCGTGAGACGAGTCGGTAGCTCGAAAATACGAGATGATAGAACAGTACGGGAAAGCAGCGTAATATCATAGTTCTTTTTTTTTTTTTTTTGGACATGAGAATGCAACATGTAAAACTGCAAGCCTGAACGTCACCGGTAGTTATTTTCAGTGAAGTTCTCTAATCCGCCACAGGGTGTCGCTGTAACGACAGTCACACACGTTTTTGCCGTATCGTCAACATCCGGCAACACGTCTTCACCAGGCAACACACCCTAGAGCTGTCTCTTAACCTTTATTTATCTGACTCCTCCGGCTATTTTATTTATCGGCGATGTTGTATCTTTGACATTTTCCTGGCGGAGTGAGAGTCAGGCCGTTTAAAGTGCAGCTCGGTCCAGCATTAGTTCCAGATGAGGGAAGCGAGGAAACTCGAGAAGAAGTTGAGACAGATTGAAAATCTGGAATTTAAATTCAGTCTCACTCCAGACGAGAGATTTAAGGTACAGAAACACGTCAACTGCACTTGTGTGAATAAAACGTAGACTAAGAGTATATATTGGTGTTAGAATGGTCCGAAGTTGTGAATTAGTGTTTCGTAAACTAGGCATGACAATGTTTATATAATAAAAAAGAGAAATATGTGATACATCTGACTTAGTAATAATAATGAGTCATACGGAAGATATTTCCTTAAGGAGTTTTAGCAGAGCAAATAATGATCAAGAAGAGAGTCAGTGAGTAAAAGGGCAGATTGTCGAGATGACGAAAGTGCCACGTTTCATTTTCTGCTGATCTGATGTTACCTAATTTGTGGCGCGTCAGTATTATAAGATCATTTAGTCAAGAGGATGAAGGTTACTCATTATTTATTTATGAGACTTCTTCATTTCCTTTGTGTGAACTTGTTTGATCAAATAGTGTGTTACACAAAATGTGTGTAATTCTACATTTCATAAGATTAATTATCTCATCGTTAAAGTAAGAGAGTCATTAAAATGTGGGAAAAGTTCAGAGATGTACAACTTTTAATGTGTAAAACTACTGTCCTAGGCTGTTACTGTGCAGTATTTATTTATTGTGTATTTCTAGTCTTGTATGTTTGTACCTGTATATTTTGACACATTTTGCTGTTCATTCCTTTTAATTTTTTTAATCTAGAATGTATGGTTACTTTTCTGATTTGTTTTTGACAGAGAAAATATATCTTATATATATATATAATGTAATGTATTGATACTTCTAACTTCAATACAATACTTCTATATTTAATGTCCATTTCGCAATAACAAAATCTCAATAAGAGATATTTGGACGTCTGCAGAAAGAATCATGCAATGATCATACGCTCCCCTCTGTCTTTATTAGAGCTTCCTGCCTAAAGGTTATGCAGTATTTTCAAACTCATGTCCTAAATCTTCCCAGACCTGAGCCAAGATAATCCAGATGAGATCATTGTGATATATATATATATATATTTAAACATAATTTTGCTTCACCAAACATCACACATACTTGTGCTTCTAAATTAGTCCACCTTTAATTTGTAATTCCGGTGGGGTGCTCTCCACCCACTAGGAAGATGAGATATACAACTAATGTTGCCAGTTGTGCTGTAATAAATGATGACAGGCTGATTACGTTGGTCGTGCATATAAACAAGTTGTGTATTTAGCATCTTGGTTTACGACCAATCTCGTGTGTCTGTCAGATCTCCAGCAAGGCGGAGCTGCGTTCTAGATTGGCTGAGCTTCGGCTGCAGCTTTCTGGCCCGCAGCAAACTCCAGGGATTGTGGGAGACGCAAAAGAGGAGAAGATGAAAAGACAAGTGTAAGGAAGTGAGGGAAAAGCACTTGCGGTGGGGGTGGGGGCAGATTGAGAGAAGTGTAATTCTTCAAAAGCGACAACATTCACTTTGAAGCGTTTGATCTTTTTTGTGTGTCTGTCCAACAAACACACTGGAGGTGAAATGCTGTCGCGTTTGAAGAAAATGTGAACTTTTTACCGCTCACATTGTATCAATGCAAGCGTCGCTCAGGGATGTCATACTCCGTATCAAAGGCCCTCAGGGCTCTGTGCACATCAGTAAAATCACACAGGGGTATTAACATCACCCAATAATGTACACAGACTCGTAGGTCAATATCAAGAAGGAATTGTTTTCAGTGTGACTTTACAGGTACGTTCTCTGTCCAAATGTTGCGTGTCATTTGCATTTTGATTATTCATTCAGCTTTTGCTCTCTGCACTGGCACAGGGAAGATGCCTCTGAGGCTCCTCCATCACAAGCGCCTCCAGCCTCTAAGGTCCGTAAGGGAGAAGAGGTGTCCAGTGCTGAAGCGATGCCAGAGGCGGCTGCCAGACGGGGAGGAGGAGGAGGACGAGGAGGGGGAGCAGACATAAGCATACGGTGGGAAAGGACGGCGTCGGCCAGCGTGTCCGATCAACGACTTCAAGAAGAAGGTGGGGGAGTTAAGAAGAGTGGCTTTAATGAACTTAACGTAGACTGCAGTTCCTTATTTTATGATATAAAATCCGGTTGTACAGGTACACCCATAGGAGTATGGGTGTCAGGTGTCAGTGTTAAAATCAATAGGCAGCATTTGCAAAATTCCCTCCACGCTCGGCAGCCCGATCCATGCTGAAGCTGCTGTGTGGATTAGCATACGGGGTAGTGATGAGGCAACATTGCTAATTGCACAAATAAATTCCTTCACAGATGCTGAATTTACATCCCTCAGATCATCTTGGGAGAAGGCAAAGTTTCGCTTGAGGCTGTTGGAAGGTCACAATGACATCGTCACCTGTGTGGCTGCCGTTGACAACCTGGTGGTTTCTGGAAGGTAACGCAGAAAAGAAGCCCTGATTTACATAATGGAGGTGCAAATTGAACAGTTCACCTAATTTATCACTTAATATTCCCTTGCTGTCTGACGGGTATTTGTTTTTCCACCTTCTCTCGGCAAAAGTCTTTCATGATTAATGGAGAAGCCTTTTAACATTGCTGGTGTTTGCGTGCCTCATCTCAATCACACTTTCTCCTCCTACCTGCTCCCTCTCTGCCACTGCCCGTGTTTCTCCTCCCAGCCGAGATACGACAGTGAAGGTATGGCACGTTCCCACGGCGACGGAGCACAAGAACCTGGGGGGTCATACTGGTGGGGTCACCTGTCTGTCTGCTCCTCCTCCAGAGTACTGCAAAAGGCTGTGTGAGGACACACACACACACACACACACACGTGGGTTGACTACAGCTGCGTAATGGCTGTGTCCTACGGTCTAGTAATTATAGGAGCCGTTCATCAGATCAGCTCCAGTTAGAGATAATCTCAGTAGACACTTTAGACAATTCCCTGTCGGTCTGAAACTGGCTGCCTTCCATCAGTTGAACTCCAGTGGCTCCACCTGTACTCCCTCCCCACCTGCTTCCCCAACTTCAGGTTTCAAGTGAAGTAGCGCAGCACATGAACGATGCAACTCGGCGAACTGAAGCCACACGGTGCTCATTCACCAATTTATTTTATGTATTTCTAGCTGCTTTTTATCTCTTTCTCGCTGTCTTTTGATTTGATTTGAGTTTTTGTCCTCTTCGCTCTTTCCTTCTCTGACCCTTGTTCCTTCCCCCCCCCACTCGTCTGTGTGCGTTTGCCCTCTCCCTAGCCTCGTCCCTGTCTCTGTCCAACAAAGAGAGGTTTATTTTAAGCGGCTCCTCAGACTGCTCTGTGAAGATCTGGGCCCTGAGCATTGGTATGCATAACTACACAGGCACACACACATATATATATTATTATTATTATTAAGATACACAGCGCTTCAGGGTCCTGTCTGGGCAACTGGTGTGTGTGTGTGTGTGTGTGTGTGTGTGTGTGTGTGTGTGTGTGTGTGTGTGTGTGTGTGTGTGTGTGTGTGTGTGTGTGTGTGTGTGTGTGCATTGTAATCAGTGGTTTCTGTGCCCTGTCAATTAAATGAGAATGTCCCTGTTACCTTCAGGGCAGTGTGTTAAGTCTATCTACACGTTCAATGCTGTGACTGCACTCTGCTTTGTCCCAGAGGAGGATGGGTGCATCATCACTGGATCAGGTGAGGGCTTTTTTTGTGTAGAAAGCAGGCGTATGTGTGTGTGTGGGGGGGGGGGGGGGCAGTTTGTGTCACAGTGAACAGTATAATTGGAGTCGGATGTTGTCATATCACGTCGTATTTGTATGTGTATTTGTCCTAATTGGAGTGTAGGTGAGTGTACGTGTCGTCTCTGATTTAAAGGCAGAGGCTCGTGTGGCGGCGACATTAGTCTGCCAGCGAGTTAGAGAGTGTAGCCGAGAGTTATCGGGGCAAATCAGAGAGACGCAGGCTCAACAGTTTAGACAGTCGGTCTCAAGAGGGTTGACCGTGACCAGCGGTAATGACTTCCAGATGCCTGTGAGCACACGCTAACCTCAGACTGTTGTCCCCCCCCCCCCCCCCCCTTCAGATGGGGGGAAAGTTCAAGTCTGGAGCTGGTACACTTTTGAAAACTGCCAGTCGGTCAACGCTCACCAGGAAGCCGTTTCCTCTGTCCAGGTGGGTCAGACACTTCTTGGCGTGGGAACGCTGTCCACGGCGAGGACGCTCAAGCTGCTATTTCATTGGTCGGCCTATTATTGTGATATTGGTGGCAAAGAGAAAATTCCAGCAGTGCTTCTCTCTCTCGCTGTAAAAGCTGTCAAAAGTAATTTTAGATTTTTTTTTATTTTTTTTTATTAATTTGTGAAAAGGCCTCTCCTGAGGAAATCAAATGGCATCAACATCAAACATATTTATGCACTTTTATTCCCACACTCGCTCTCTCTGGTTAGTGCTTTCAAATGAAAATCAAAGATGTTTTTTGAGATGTAAGCTGTGGAGCTTGGCCAATTTTAGAGCGAATACTGTATGTATTTTGAGCAAAAAGGCTTTTTATATTTGGTATTTCAATCCACCGCTGCAAAAAAATAATAATAATAATTCAAAATGCAATCATCACAATATGCCCAAAGCGGTGAAGCATAGCGCATCATTGTGGCCCTCTTTGTTTTTTGTCGTGCAAAAAGCACATAATTTATTTAGAACCAATGGCGGCAAAGACATTTACATATCGAAACCTCTCACATGCAAGCACATTCCGTGCACAGATAGTGGATTAAGACTCAGATCACCATGACAACCGTGTCTCCTGTGCTCTCTGTAGTCTCAAGGTCCACTGGTGTTCAGTGGCTCGGCTGAGGGAGGAGTTTCTGTGTGGGAGAACCGGTGTTCAGATCGAGACCCTCTGAGGCTGCTGCACCATTGGAGTGGCCGGGTGGCAGGCAGCGGAGGGGGGCTGGGTGGGCGTCTGATACTCAGCCCACGGGGGGACAGAGTTTTTCTGGCTCATGGTCAAGCCTGGATCAAGATTCTGAACTGGAGGACTGGTGAGCTCTGGAATGAGATGAGTGGAGTTACGTGTGTCAGACAGAAGGTAGATTTTTGGAGCATTTGCATAATCCTTCCAACAAACATCTGTCCAATTATCACAGGAACGATGTCCAGATTGACCAATCACAGCAGTGTCACCGGGGTAACAGATTGTGCTCACCAGACAGGAGGCCTCCTAATTGGCTCCTGCTATGATCTGCTAAATGGAGAGAGCTCGTTAAATTGTGAGTGTCATTGTAACCCGTGTGAAACAAAAATGCACCTCCTCCTCTCTGAGTGATCGAAAGCATCATCAGGACTTAATGCAAAAATCAAAACACTTTGTGTCCCTCTGTCCCCCTCTGTCTTCCTCCTCCTCTAGTATTCTCTCTGCCTCAGTGTCAGTACCTGGTCTCTCTGACCTGGCCTGATGCTCCCAGAATCCTCTGCCTTGCTTCATGGACCACAGGGAGCGGAGATCACCGGTGGGTCACCGGAGGTCGCAACCTGATCGTGTGGGAGCAGCTCCCGGGTTCCAGGAAGCAGAGGTGGGCGTAATACTTATCAACACAGCCCAGCTAGGAAGATTTCAGTTGAAACAGCACAATTATATTTCCATAATTCTTCTAAGGGCAGCGCATTGCTAATTCTAAAGCTATACTGGGATTTACAATGTTCTCGTGTATTTAAATTATATTTAAATGATTTTTATCCTCTTGGCCGTGGTGTGATGGGCAGACAGTATCTGGAGCATCTCTTTTTAACTATAGCTTCACCAGACCTTACTAATATTTTAACCATGATGAATAGCTGTGTGTCTTTTGATATTTAGATTATCAAAAGACACACACACACTCATTGTTAAAAAGTGAGTGGAGCTATATCTTATTTATTGGTTTTTCATTTTCCTCTAAAATAATAGTTATTATTTCATGAAGCAGGAACTGGATTTTTCAGTCACTCTCATCTTAAGAACGCTCCCGTCTGTTATGTGGTTCATACATTATATTCTCCAGCCCTGCAGAGCAGATTGCAATCCTTAATATAATAATTTCATACACCGACGCATTTGTCGTACCTTTTTGTTTTTTGTGTGTGTGTTTTTTTTTTTAGGAAATGTCCAGATGACCCTTGTTAATGGATTTCCGCTATAAATGTTACAGAGGCGATGTCACAGTGAAGAGAGACAGTCGATTGGAGTCCTGCTTATTGGAGTCCGAGGGGGACTCAGATGATGAAGAGGACTCTGATGGTATACGAAACACACTCTGCGATGTTACACCTCTCCACGTCTTATTCTCTGACGCAGATGCTGAATGAGTAACCACTGTCAGCAGGATTTTACACGTTGCGTGTCTTGATGACTCTTTATCACCTCCTTGGTAAATTTAGATTGTGTGGACGACGACAGCGGCGAGGGAAGAGACCGCCAAGGTGACGGTGCAGGGGACGGAACGGCCGCCTCATGGTTGCGCTGCGTTCTCCAGTGAGTGCTGGTTTTCTCACGCCGAGGACGCCAAGGCCTGGAGCCACGAAGAAGAGATGAGAAGGAGGGAGTGCAGTGAGAGTATAAGGGGGCGGAGTGTGACAGACCTGAGCGTCTGTATCAGAAGGGGAGCATATGGATTGAGAAAGTTAATGCGTGTGTGAGTGGTAGACATGATTTTTTATGTAAATATTGTTTTCACAGCCAATAAAGTGTGACACTGACTCTCACCTCCATATTTGCATTTCGTCTTTTTTTTTTATTCCGATGTGACCCTGACTCTTCAAACGCTGGTTCGTTGCTGCTCAGCTGGTGCAGCCTGTGGAAACATAGATACAAATACAATGTTATTAAATCTTTATTCCACTCATCCCGTCCTTCTTGTTGTCTGCATTACATGTTAGTTTGTCTCCGGGGTGTCTTTTGCTCTTTGTAAACATAATTGAGGAGTTTCTTTTTAAATGATGACTTGAATGTCGACCCTCAGTATCACGTCTGTTTGCTTCATCAAATTCATTTCGGTTCCTCTGCATCCATTTAATTGAACCCCTTTTCAAAAAACATAATTAGCATTTAAATCTCTTCCCACACTCTCTAACCCCCCCCCCCCCGACCACCACCACCATTACCAGCACCACCAACACCAGCGTTTTCTCTCTCTCCCCTCTCCTAGTCTTGCAAACCCAGTCGCTACGGCAACGGATGCTTTTTTTTCCTCCTGACTTGCTCTCTGTATCTACCCCTTTCTCTCTGTCTCCCTCTCTCATTCCCTCTCTCCACTAGCAGAGGTAGGTATGATAACTGATATGTGTCGGCGTGCGTGTGCGTCCCCGTCCGTTCCCGGTGTCCTCTTTGTGTCTTTAAGTGGCATTTCTGTGGCATTGAGGGGCGTAGCTTTTGATGGGAAGTTACCAAAGTGGATTATAGTGGTGGGTCCATGCACGACGCCTCTTATGGTGATTAATCTGCCTTTCTCAGGTGTGCTGTACAGTGCGTGTGTGTGAGAGACGGGCACTGAGTGCGTCCCCGCTGCTTTTGAAGCAGACGTGGAGTCTGGCGGCTTGTGGCATAGATTTTCTGCTAAATTTAAAAGTCCACAGAGACTTTTTTTTTTTTTTTTTTTTTACTAAAGAAGTGACAGTTTCCTCTACAACTACTCATGCTCATGCATGTGTTTGCAATGGTTGCTTTTTTTTTTTATATCTCATTTATTTGTAAATGAATGAAAGCTGGACCCTCCCCCTTTTCTACCTCTCCATCTTTCTCTTGCCCCTCTGTCCTGCCTTAGAGCGAGATGATCGAAGTAGCGGAGTCTCAGTGAACAGACCGAAGCGATGGAGAGATGGTAAGATGGATAGCATCGGGGGGGTGAAGGAGGGATGTAGTGGGGGCAGATGTGTAAAATGTCATTGTGAGTGATGGCTGGTGTGGGAATCAACGTCGAACGTCTCTCTCCTCCACTTCTCCACCAGCTCCATCTCTCCTGTTGCACGACTGACCACCCCCTGCCGCCTCCTTTCTCTCCTCCTCCTTTCTTTGGCGACACAGCCCTCCTCCTGCAACCGTGATAACAGCGAGAGCGAGGGACAGGTGGACACCCTGTCCGTCCAGCTGTCTGTCACGGCCCAGGTCACACCCACCCCACTGTGGGCCGTGGTTTGGGGTCCCACTCAGCCTCTGGAGGATGAGACTTACCACCTCCTCCCCAGCCAGGACACAGACCCCCTGCACCAGCATGGGAGCCAGCAGGAGGCCAGCACCATCACCTCCAAGGACTGGCCTTATTCTGACACGAGTGTCCAGCCCAGAGAGGAGGTGCTGCTGGAGTCAAGAGACCGGGAGGGAGTGGAAGACGGAGGGACGGCGGCAGAGGAGAAAGAGCCTGACGAAGGTGGGCATCAAACGATGCACATGAAGGATTTCTAAAATGAAGGTGGCCCCCCCGAGACACAGCTTTTATGAACACACGCACATGCCACTAGTCCTCCAGGGGATTGGCTGTCAGCAGGGTGAAGGCTGTCACCGCTGTGCAGCTGGCTGGATGTGTGGCGGCTAATGCCTAATAAAGTCCTCATCGCTCACAGGCAGGAACTGGACCCTGCCAAATCGTGAGATTTCATTGGATTGTAACAGTTTGAGGCGGTATCCTGTGCAAACTGACCTCATTTTTCAGCTTTGTCAATATGTTCTTTATTTATGGGTATTATGAACATGGAAATAAGTAACTGTGCGTGTGTGTGTGTTACAGTGGACCCTCAGTTCTACGTCACCGTGACCATCTCCTCCCTACTCATCCTGACGGCCGTTGTTATTGCAGCCAAACTCTGGTAGGAACCTGAAGTCTGTCCTCATAAATGTCTCGTTGGGGGTTTCTAGAGTCACGTAAAAACCGAGCCCCGAGTGAATGATCAGTGAATCACGTTTGAGTTAAACTCCCATCTAACAAAAGGCTGCTGCAGGTTCTCCAGAACAAGGACGATTGTTATTACAGTAAAATGTCTCGATGAGACGTCATTTTGAATTTCTAAACTGGAGTATTTTATTGTCGAGCTGTATATATTCCTGTTTCTTCTAGTTATAAAACTAGATTTAAAATGTATAGATTATATAATAAGATGTCCCTCAGTTAAATTGGCATGTGTTTAGCTCATTTGTAGATATAATTAGAACAACATTCTTTTCTATCCTGGGGGGGGGACGTCCTGATTCCTAGAAGCGCCCACATGACAGATTTGAGGATTATCTTTATATCCTGCTAACTACGAGAATACTGGATGTCTTTAATGTAAAATGGAACTAATCAATTTCAGCAGACCCATCCAATCACATCCCAAGTTTCAGTGGTGAAATATAGGAACCTGTTTAATGCATCCTGGCATTAAAAACATGAAGCTGGAAGGATGTTTCTCCTTTCCATCGCCTGACCTGATGTGTTGGATTTTAGTGAGGACGAAGATGCATGCATGTTTCGCCCGCCTGCCCCATCTTCCATTATTACTCAACTTGTCTGCGTATCAGGATGAGAGCTGACTAATTGCTCCCTAAAGGCCGTTAACAACACTTGTGTTCCTGGGAATCACAGGTGGTACGGACGAACGTTCAACCGTCCTCTCATAACCAACAGGACGGGATCCGGTGCCTCCCGGGTTTCAGCACTAATGTGGCTTCAGTGGCGTTAAGCTGCTTTAACAGCCCACAGGACATTAGACGTCTCAGAGCACGTGAGCACAAAGTGGGGGGGGGGGGGGGGGGCTCTGTGCGGTGCCTGCTATGTTTCAGGCCCCCTAGGAAGCTGCATGCATGGCCGTTAGCTGGAGATGGCGAGCCATCGGCGTGATGCAGTGGAGCTGATCAAACCAATAACACCCAGTTTATTTGACCACTGGGACGGACGTCTCTTCCTTTTCCTCCCGCACGCCAAAATCTGTTTTTTCTCCTTCTTTTTTTCTAAAATCAATTCTCTCCCCCCCCCCCCCCCCCCACCACCATTTGTACTTGGACTGTAATTCTCTTATCTATTCATCTTTCCCACGTTCCTTTTATATCATAGTTTTTTCATTTCATCACCCAAATCTGTATAATTCCTTCACAACCTCTCTTAATCTCAATTTTGCTCCCACACTCCTACGTCATTTCTTTCCTCTCTCTCTCTCTTGCTACCCTTCCTCCCTCCCTCCCCCCTATTGTGCCTCCTGCCTCCCTTTCTTTCTCTGAATATCTGCGCTCCAGCCTTTTCTTTCCAGTCATACCCGTTCCCTTGCTCTGGCGCTGCCCGGCTGGTGTTTTTGTGCAGCCGGTACTCCCCTTATCTCCCTCCCCAGTCTCCTATCTCTCCCAGCACTGCTAGTCTGGCTGCAGATCCACAGATAATCCTGCTTGCTGTGAGCTGATACATGATAAACCTCATTTCTCTCTGTTCCTGAGACTGGCCTTCACTCTTGTTTGGATAACTTACTCCACTCGCTCCTGCCAGGGGAGGAAAACCCACGCTGCTGCCGGATCCAGAGTGGCCACACAAACGTGATCTTTGCAGGGTCCCTCCTGGAGACGCGGCTGCACCCCCCCCCCCCCCCTCCCTAGTATAGACTGACGTATCAGTGTCATAAATGTGTAAATAACGGCACGTGTTAGATGGAGAACGGGCCGCAGACAGAACGGGAGGCTGCTACAGATGGACTGAAATGATAGCCTATAGTGGAAATTGGCCAGAGCCCAGTTCATGATGATTATAGAAGAACAGCATATGTGCTCAGTGATTTTCCGAGCCCTGAAATCGTCAGTGTGGCTAATGTTGTCAAGTGTGACCGTGTGTGTGTGTGTGTGTGTGTGTGTGTGTGTGTGTGTGTGTGTGCACATGGAGATAGCAGTTTGCCAGAAGAAGACGGGGATTCTTGAGGGTGCACGATGGTTTTTACAGCTGAGAGAAGAGCTTTGTTGTATTCTCAGCAGCCGGGGGGGGGGGGGGGGGGCGGTGACTCCCGGCCGTGTCTTCACCTTAGCGCCCTTTCTTTACTGAAATACTGGCGTCACCCTTCCGTCCATTTCTTTTGACTTCCCACCTCATTCCCTTCAGACTCCCCGGTCATCCCACGATGCCTGCCTCCTTCCCCACGTCTCGCTCTGCTTCCCTCTCCTCTCTCGGCGTTTTAATGAGTCAGATCAGTGCACTAATTCTCTCACAGTAACGCTTCGTTGGTTCTAAATGTCTACACTATTTGAGACTTCTGTCTCTTTATTCAACTCTCTGTCTGTCTCCCTTCATTTCATCCCTTCCCTCTCTCTCCTCCTCTCTGCCCCACCTATCTTCACCTACTTTTATTCCAACTTTCTTTGCCCTTTATTCTCATCTCTCTTCCTTGTCTCATCGTTTTCCTTCCTTCCCAATGACCCCTTTTCACTCCCTGTCCATTCCTTTCTTCCACTCCCCCCCCCCCCCTTCTATCCATCTCTGCTACTATCTTCCTCCAGTTACGATCGCAGCTGTTCCCAGCATCCGCCCCCGCTTTCCCGTGGCGTGGCTCCCCCACTCTCCCTCGCCCTCCCTCGCTCCCTTGCTTCGGAGGACAGCCGGCAGACGTTGCACAGCACCTCCTCCTCCTTCACCGACAGGGAGAGGTAATGAGTCGCCTCGCCAGCTCTACACAGTCTGAGTGTGTGTGTCTAAGTCTATGGGTCTGATGTGTGTGTGTGTGTGTGTGTGTGTGTGTGCACCTCTGGATTCCAGCATGCTTCTTTGTGTGTCGAGCAGCCACATTACCTGTTTGTGTGTATTGTGAGGATGTACACAGTGTAATTGGACTGTGGTGCTCTTCTCCGGGGGGTGCTCGGAGGGCTGCTGCTGCTGTAAGACGGTTCAGTGTTTTAAACGCCCTCTCCAGATGAGTCATCGCGGGCCTGTAAAAAGGCGGCCTTCATGAAATGATGCTTTTATCTGAGGGTGTTTAAAGTTAATCTCAATCAGGATAATTATAGAGCTGTTCTCCAGTGCCCCCCCCCCCCCTTCAGCTTTTCCTCCACCTTCCTCCTCTTCTTCCTCTTCCCCCGGTCGCCCCTCTCGGTCCCCTGTGATGCATCTTACCATTTGCATGTACTTCTCCAGCTTCAGGCATCTCAGCTCCACTTCTCTCTTTCCCTGCCTTTCCTCATCAGGACTCCCAACCCCCCCCCCATCACTCTTTTTTCCACTCTTTTATTCTGTGTCACTCTTCTCTGTGTCTCTTGCTGTGTCAGGATCCCAGTTGTGAACCTCTGAGGTGACTGTTTTTCCATATGCTAAACATTTCTTCGGGGCCTGAGGAGGAACATCAACATGACCAGAGGGTGTGCCCGCAGCGCCGTTTTATTTTCTCTGAAACTGTGAAATTAATTCAGGCATCCCAGGTATCCAGCCATCGCGAAAACACCCCGGCTCCTCTGAGGTCTGAAACTCCCAATCTCATCTCCCCGCTGCCCTCTCCATCCTTCTGTTTTCCTGTTTTCTTTTATGCGTCTCGGCTTCCCTGGAACCTTCTCCCCTGTTTGCCATTCCCTGTATGGCCCCCGAGCTCTGCCGAGCCACCACAGTCACTCTGTGCTTCGACCCGCCATGACTAATTCTAAAACAAGCAGCTTAACAGCCGTGCAACGTCCCATTACCTCTGAAATGTCCTACCTGTGCTTCCGTGGCTGTTTCCAGAGATTCAGCCGCACATGTTGGGCTCGTCTGTGTTAATTCTAATCAAGCAGACTGTTCTCGCTCGATTTCCATTCAGTTTAGAAGACGATCTGGTTTGTAAATGGTTAAAAAATGGTTCTCCATCACCAACCGGGATATTCAGAGCCGTTTGGCACGTCTGTATCCAACAGGCAATGTGTTTAACATGTCACGCTCCAAAGACCGCCGTTTATTCCCCGCTTTGGGAACCTGAAATGCAAATAGCGTGGAGTTTTTTTTATTTTCTCTGCTGCGTGTAGAGGACTGGTTGTTGTTCCTCATTGATTTGTTCTCTTAATGATCTGGCTTACGTTCACCTCTTTGTCAATCCATCGTGAGCCCTCTCCTCCTGCCGGACTGTGTGCAGAGGCGTGTTAGGATTAGAGGCCTTACAGCGATGGAGATATATGTAGAAAGGTGGATGAGCGTAGCCGTTCCTGCAGGAAAATCAATGATTCCCAAAGGTTTGGGACCACTTGCAACAGAGATCGATTTGTGTCGTCATGTAAACGAGCATCTGTGAACTGTACACCTGATCAAAGGACTTGCGTTATCAAGAGAAATTCCTCTCCACCTGGCAAGCCAAGGATCTCAATCCAGAGAAATAAAAGCCCCTTGTCATCCTGAAGCCGCTGCAATCAGCCGCCAAAGGAAAGCAGCACATCAATGAGCATCACTTCTGTCTCCAGAGAGCCTGCATGTGTACGGTGACAAAAACCTGAGGGAGTAGCTTCGAATCTTTGATTTATAAATGTCTATTTTATCTATCAGTGGGTGATATCTTACAGAAACCTTTTAAAGCCAAATGTCAGTTTGTGTTTGGCAACTTTTCTAAGTGTCTTTGAAGACGTGAACCCTCGACTCGCACGCGTTCCCCCCCACTTTAGACGTCGTGCTGCTGGGCACGCGTGACTCCTCGGAATTCTCCAGATACCCAGTCTTGTGAGGTTTAGTCGCATTCCTGTAGAATGTTGGTCTTTCTGTACCACAGCAGTTAAATAAAGCCTCAAAACTGGCAGCTCCACGTCTTGTTTATTTCTGAGCACGTTGGACGGATTCCCCCGGGAGCTGTGCGATCTCCAACGCTTTATTATGGGAACGACAAAGCTTCTACCGTGCAGTTTAGTCCGCCGCCTTGCATTGATTTTGAACCACGGGCTTGGCATTAAAATGATCAGCATGTGCCAATCATGTTTTTTTTTTTTTTACCAATGAGGAGCAGCTGAAAAGGAAGAATAAGCCAGCGTGTGAAGCTTTTCCTTATCTCCTCACCTCATATGGATTCCGCTCCCTTCAGAGAGATTAGCAGGATGTTAAGCACGAGCGTTAAGTCCTCTGTGCGCAGTTTTTCAAACAAATGTCAATAGAAATCAAAGGCGGGGCGCAAGTGGAGAAATGCCAGCTCCTCTGGGCGTTTCACTGATCAGAGTCATTGATTGGCTTTGTTCCACTTGGGAGTTTTAATGACCATCTAGTTATGAAGCAACGACCAGCAGATGCTGCAGCAATCTGGAACAATGGTGGACAAATGACAAACAGCAAAGCAGAAGTTGGGTTTGAATGCTCGAAGTCACACCTATCATGAAAATGCCCGACAACTGTCATATTCATATGCCAGCTACCCCCCCCCCCTGCCCTTTTTCACAAGCAAACACACTGGGAGGTGTACAGCTGTTAGAATCCACAGCCCCAGTCTGGTTAAAAACAACCAATCAGGCTCAATCACGCCGACTGAAATTAACACAACTATTTATAGAGTTGGAGGGAGGGAAGGGGGGGGGGGGGGGGGGGGGAGAGAAACACGAACACTTTCTCCCAGTATTGCTGCTGGTCCGGTTTGTTCCACGCAGTACGGAACGTGGAACGCGGCAGAGAACAGGGTGGAACGATTGATTCGGACAAAGGGGATTTGAACTGAAAGCTAGAGGTACGAGAGAAAATGGCTGACAATTTCAACGGGGGGGGGGGGAAAGTTGCCATTGAAATACAAGCTCTGGGCAACACATGAAATATGAATGCGGTTGGTTTGTGTGTCGCCATTGCTGGCTGTGTACAGGGGGGGGGGGCTCAGCTCTATAATGCATTAGGCTCTTTGGGGATGTGCCCTAATTAAAGGCTTGACCTCCTAATGGTAGCCCCCTCCCCCCTTCTGCGATTTAACATTTAGCTGTGCACCCTCCAGAGACGCACTTTGAAGTGCATTTAATAAAGAAGCGACAGTGACATTAACGAGACGGTCAGAATAAACGCAGGGCTTTGCTTTATTTCCCCAACAAGTTAGATTCAGATTTTATACACTTATCTCAGCAGAGAGAAAAATTACAAAGCAACATAGAATTAATCTAAAACCGAAAAAACAACAAAGCAAAAACATTTTTTCAACCAAGTGGGATACACACATACACACACACACACACACGCGCGCCAAATACACTGATCCGGTTTCTGGTCAAAGGCAACTGACTCCTACTTGCAGATTGCCCCGACCTGGATGTGATACAAGTGCTGTGTCAATGTGTGTTGCTGATAGGTGGGTACTAATAGACCGCCCGTCAGGCTACCAAGAAACTGCACGACGAAGATGTCGCGCCCGTCATTTCCATCAACCAAAGCGAGCTTCTGAGTCGGTCATGTGGGAATTTGATGAGAAGTTCCCTCGGAGCCTCCTGGTTTTTCATTGTGGCGAGTGTGTGTGACGAGGGCGTCCCCGGAACATCGGTCACATCGTATCCGTTTGTCCGTGTAATAGTTAATCAGTGAGAGTGTCTATCAGTGCTCTTGTCTCCACATCTCAGTCTCTTGTCTTCAGTTGGACTTGGACCAGATCTTGCCACTGCCACGCAGCCTGAGCGGGGGGAAACCACAAATAACACTTGCATTGGTACACTGGTTTTTGAATTTGTTAAGATGATCTTAAGGTACGTGTTTACTTTCCAATTGCAATGTTAAACCAGTATCTGGTTGCAGAAGTCTGGCTTTAACGCCACTATTCAGGCATAAAAAAAAGAACTCTTTTTCTAATCATAGCTGCAGCACAATCAGCCACACTTCTTCTGTCCTCCGAAATGGTGACAAAAATTCATTTCAGTTTGAGGCGGAATGGTAAGTTATCATTCATTTGGATTTCAAAACATTAAGCGGATCTTCATTTGAGTGAGAAGCCATGCCGTTGATGGAAATTACAGGGATCCGTGCTTCGGCAAAATGTGACAGGCGACCAGAAAATAATTGCTGCTTTCTGTTAGGCAGTGACAACATAAACAGCAGAAGAGCAAAGCATCTCTTAAGATCACCGGAGGGATAAACAGCTTTTTCAAAACGGGAGCACACGGGGCTTTTGTGTATCCAGTGACATTTTGCAATCCAGGACAGATGCGGAATTGTCCATCGGCAATTGGGCCGAATGGAGGCAGAGGAGAAAAATCACTGATAACAGGGTTAGAGCGGCACCGCAAAACACAGACGTGTTTAATAAAGCGGCTTTATGCGGATGTGCTCGCACACAAACACCACTAAGACTAGCAGCTGGCATTTTAGTGAAAAAAAAAAAAGGGAAACACAGCAGGTTCTCTGCTGAATTAACTTTGCACTCCACGAGAACATTGGACTAATGGCTTCAATTTAGTGTCCTGGTTATCACTCTGTAAAATTCTAATTTATGAAGCACCTTTCAAAAACCACAAATGTGAATAAAGTGCTTTGCAGAACAAAAGCAGGCACAAAAATTAAAGTTACATGCTGGAAATAAAAGGAAAAGCGTCAAATTGATTAGAAACTGTGGCAGCAATATGGAATAAAACATTATTCAGGTAATTTATTCTACATGACTTAATATATTTTAGATGCTGCGTTTCTGAAATGACCAAATGTCCTTTGTGTGCCAACTCCTGGTGGTTTGCCTGCATGAGAGAACGCCATCCATCTGAACGCTACGGTCGCCTCCTTCTCTGCAGGTTCTCACAGACATCGGATTAAAAAGGTGAGGAGCTCTACTCACCCTTTCACCTTTGAACTTTTTTTGCCTGGTTGTCGGGGTTCCTGAGAGGATGCGGGGTCTCGTGGCTCTGCCGGCTGGTCTGCGTCCTGATTGGTGGCGGCTCCGGCAGGGGCGGGGCCTGATGATGGCGAGGCGGCGCTGGCCTTTAGCGTTTTCTGTAGGTTTGAGACCTGAGGGTGGGGGGGGGGGGGGGGGGAGTAAAGAAGGAATAAGTAAAGCTAAGAGACATTTAAAAAGAAGGAGGAATAAGAGACGAGATGAAGGATTGGTTCAACTCTTCAAATAAAACATTTGTGCGTTCCTCATATGAACGCTTCAGCGGGTTTTGTTTTGCTGTAATTTGTCATATCATAATGGTCCATTATAAAATCCCTTGACGATGGAAGACATACTCCACAGTCTATGAAACGTGTTTTGAAAAGTTTATTCGAAGCTAAAATGAGACTTATTAGTCTCAGCTAAAATCAAAATCAAAAATAAAATGGAGCCTTTACAACGGTTATGGCCCATTTAGTGCTTTCAGTGTCACCTTGCATGCCAATTTCCTGAAAACAAGGACTGTGAATTTTGTCCTGCCCTTCCATTAGACCAGGTACACAGAGTAAGTGAGAATGAAGAGGAAGAATAAAAAGAAATCAAGCAGTCACATTTACTGGACTCTCTGGAAGAAGAGAAAGAGAACTGTAGTCAGAGGGGATGAAGGACTGACCTCTGTTTCCACTTGAACTTTGACCTTTAACTGGCTCTCTCTGTATTGGTTTGCCCTTGAAACCTGCTCCTCAATACCACACAGCACCGCCTCACACCCCGTGCACCTGCAAGACAAAGGACAGCGGAGGAAGGTCGAAGGTCGAACTGTCAGGTCTCGGCAAAACAGATAATTGAGACATAAATCTGAGGGCTTTGCTCAGACGCACGGGGGTAATACTGACCACTCCTGCAGTGTGTTGATTATGTTTGGGAGCTCGTTGGGACCCAGGTCACGGCCCATGCTGCAGTCCACCTCCACCTGCTGGTTCCTCTGGTCCAGTTTACCCTGGATGATGTCACAGTAAACGGCTTCAATCAGCAGGTCCTCCAGCTCCCGCACATTCTTCAGCTCGAGCTGCTGCAAGAGGAGCGAGTACGGCAGGCACTGAGGGAGGAGGAGGAGGAGGAGACACAGATTTATTTATTCCTATTCTCTTCAGTTTATTATCAACGCTAAATTAATGGTGCAAACCAACATTCACAGGCTACAAACAGGCATTAAGATGCAGGTATTGCTGAGGTTTATAAGCAGACACGGCCTAAAGTTTGTTTTATCACACGCAGTCAAAGACTGAAGTCTCCAAGCGGTATAATATTAGTAGCTTTAGCCTTGCATAATCGGTATATGCAAATACACCAGGTCCAAACATGCAAAAACAAAACTGTAACATTCAAATGCTGATAGAATTTGAATATCCAAGATATTAAAAAGGCCCTAATAAAAGAAAAGAAATGAAGCAACAGCCACTCTGGCACGAACTTCAACAAAATAGCAAAGCCATATGCAAATCGTTAATAAATTATTAACATCTTGCTTTATGAAGCCTACAGCAATATGATGACACAAATTAATTTGTTCTATTTTTTAGACAAATACTACACTACAGTTCCATCTGCACTTCTCTGTGAGGACAGCAAAGATCAAAATCAGAACCTTGAGATTGGACGCCAGGCTGATGATGGACAGATGGCGGAGTTTGTTTCTCTGTGCGGGGGTCAACTCCGGAAGAGAGGCGGCTCGCTCTACAGCGGCAGAAAAGAACATCAAATTAGAAATAAGAATGCGACACTCGGAGCGGAGCGTGAATGTCACCTTGCCGAGGGTCAAACGGCTGCACATAATCGTGGCGCTACTCATCACTTGGAAGTGTAATATTACAGCGAGAGGATGAACTGTTTAAGTAGTCAGAGAACACAGCCGGCGTGAAGTCTGTCTCAAGCGATTGTCTCCTGCTTCCATGTCCCCCCGGTGACGGGACATACAGCAGCAATGACAGCGTCTCTTAGTGCTCCATTACACCGCTCTATGAACGTAAATCTGCTCCCAGTCGATGCGACTCAAGAGACAAGGGAACCGTAAACCAGGCTATTGGTTGGTACTCAGCATAAATTTAGACATAATTAATACTGCATTTCTTGTTGAAGCTTCCCAGTGTGCTACAAAGACAGCAAATTAAGTCGCAAAAGATTAGTTTGGGCTGCACTGTGGAATCAGCTGGTAAGAGTGTTTGGAAAAAGGCTGCATAGATTCATGCAGTCCAACATCTCTGCCTGCGAAGAAGCTTCTTGTTGCCGCTCAGGTAAGGGAGTTTAAGCTGTCGTGTCAAGGTGTCTGCCTTGCAGCGAAGAAACATACTGGTAGCTCATAATGAAAAGAGTTGCAGGGCCGCCCTATTACTTATTTATACCGAGCTGCCAGAGAAAGTACCTTTGTAGTCGCAGTAGGTTCCATAGGCAAAGAGGTTGAGGAGCTGGTACACAGGTGCATGAGGGCCGTTCTCCAGCTGTGGTTTCCAGGGAGCACGAGGGGAAGAGAGAAAAGTGTGGCAGGAAGCCAGAAGTAATGAGACTCGACATGTAAAATGAGCGACTGACGACAGCGCTGCTGAGCGAGAGAACACACAGACTGGATTAAGCAGCAGAGGGAGGCATTCATCCACAAATGTCTCCATTGATTCTTTCTGATCAGCCTTTAGCTAAATGTTCAATATGTAAAAAATAAACAGTCAATCACCGTTTCCATGCGAGCCAATGACAACCCGATAACTGTCTTTTGCAAGAAATAGAATGCAAGTGGACCCATCACAGTCAACACCAAGGGGACAAAAATGATGGCAGGCAGAGAATTCTGCTTTTCTACATGGACGTAAATGATTTCAACTACAAAAGGCCAATGAGGCAATTCATCCTCCAAGAGAAAGCCTGTAAGCGAGGAAATAATAGCTGCACGTTCTTTTGGTTAGATTGAAAGTCCTCTGAATATATGAGCAATTTAAATACACATTACTCTTCACTAAGAAAGTAAAAAAGGGAGTCAGTGTTTACCTCTCTGACATTAGGCAGCTCCAGGATGTCAGAGAAGACGTAGAGGCCTGGGGTCTCCAGCAGCGCGCTAACAGCCTGGGCCAGTGCTGAGCCTGACAGAGACAGGAGCTGCTCCACCTCCATCTGTCGCCGGGGGAAACGGGGGACAGAGGAGGAAGAAAAGTATGTTAGCTTAGCAATTATGTAGAAAAGAATATGCTCTACTAATGAACAACACGTTGGTATCTTTGTCAGGATACAGAGTTGAGCAAAAAATACTCCCATTTTCATTTACCATCATCAAACAGCTAAGTACTCTTGACCCAAGGATTTAACCCTTAAATTACCCAAAGAGCTTCTCAGACAGCGTATGAGGAGCTGCTCCAGGAAGTACAATACAGGCAAGAAGTGCAATGAATGCCAAGCAGGGAATTTATATTCAACAAAAGCCTTTCTCTGCATAAAGATGATGCAATGTCTGAAGGCAACGGCAGAATAATTACCGAATAAAATAAAGAATCTACCTGTACCTCCAGCAGATACTCAGAATGCAGAAGATTAATAATAAAAATACCAAAACAAGATACATTTCCTGATACCTTGTATCACTGCAATCAAGTTTTATGATTAAAAAACGGGAGCAGGATTAATTCTAATCATGTGTTCAAACTAAAAGATGTTTTGCGAACAATTATCCCACTCCCTCGTATTTTAAGAACTTCACCACAGAATACGCAGAAGATACACAAATGTATTGCAGTCAGAATACAGGTTGGTATTTTTATGCGAGGACAGATCCTAAAATTAATGCAACAGGGTCTGGATACACACTCTGAGCAAAGACTTTTCTGATTCTGTTCTGGTTCAAATATCTGAATTGTCACTAAATTATAGACATATAAAACCACGTCAGCTACTCAGAATGGCGAGTAAACAACTGCCGAGTGTGTAAAGTTAGCATGTACTTATTTCAGAATAAATAATGCCAAAGCTATAATCTTAATAAACCCGAGTAAAAAAATGATTCAAACAAATTTTAGTCTGTCTGTCTAAACTTTGTCATCACAAGTCAAAGGAAAGCAGTAGTGGAAAAAGGACCAATCATAGTCTATGGCTAACCTTTGATGTTAGGCGCGTTGAACAAACAGCCGTCATCTCACAGACTTGCATGAAGCAACAGCTTTGGTGCTACTGCAAGACCAAAGGAATCATATAATAATAATGCAGTTTAATTCATGGCAGATTAGTGTAGAGAAATTAGTATTTTTGCTCAAAATGCCCATTCCTATGGGAGAGATGGAATCTCATTTCATTTCTGGAATTCCAAAGAAGTCAAATAAAGGACCGATTGTGTGAAATGTGAGGATCACATCAGTCTGTCCATCGCCATTGAATTTAAAGGGAGAAAAGACCTTTCTGTCTGGGAAAATACTTAAATTCAAAGATACTGGGAAACGCTTTAACATTTTAAGGAGCCAAATACATGTACACATTAGACAGTTTACCAAGTTTATTACAATCTCGTAGCAGGCGAAAGCACTTACTTTTAAGACAGAATCTTAAATGCATGTGGTAGCATAGATAAACATCTAGTACATAAAGAACACATTCAGAAAATGTGGCAGTGGTCAAAAGTAAATGCTCATATTAGTTTAGCAACATCCTTCAGCCAAAACAAATCAATGTAAACTCAGTAAAAGAGGAGAAATCCAGCAATCCCTCAGGCAAGGTATGATGATGAGATGTGGCTTCTTAAACCTAACTTCCTTCATTTAAGAGTTAAAGTACTCCTAATAATATGCACACCAAGCTACATAAAGTGTATTCCCATCTTGACAAACTTGGCTTCGTAAAGTTAAATTAACATTCCATTGCCACTCCTACCTGAACCCAAACCTGAAGGGGTGGTTCCAGTACTTCATTATAGTTTCATTATACTTCCATTATATGATTTCCCACTGGGAATATTAAAGTATTCTGATTCTAAATAGAAGAGTTAATCAAAAAGGCAAGTGTCAAGCCAGCTATGTCGTTACATTAAGGTTTGCTAAGCCAAACTCCCTGCATTTACATGTATTTATAATCATTCAATAGCTAAATCCCGGAACTAACAGGAAAACAAATGCACATAGAACGCATCCAGATAAACTATGCTCATTAAACCAACGTGTCATGCTAGCTCCGCTTGCTAACAGCTAAGCCAACCAAGGCTTCAACTGAGCGTCGATATTAGGCCTCAGTTCAATTTCAGCCCTACAAGAGAGTTAAATCACTCCATTGCAGCGCATAAATAACCGGGGGAAATGATATACACATAAATACGTATAAAAACAAATTAAAATACGACTGTGAGCTCTTTAATTTACCTTGTTGTGTCGGTTTCTAGCCAAACGGACGACCTCCCGTTCGTTCAGTTCCGCTGTAAGCACACGTACGACAACAAAGCAACGTAACAGTTGATTGGATAATAAAATGGAGTGGGTGGGACATGTATGCCGTCGATCATCTTTGGTAAACGGGGATCGTGAATAACAGTGTCCCCTGGCGGTGGTTTAATGAACATCAGCCAATGTTATCTAGCAGCCACAATGAAACCTCGGTGTCTCAAAATGAGCAATAACTTTTGTTATTCTTGTAACTAGATTATTCTCTGTTGATGAGTGTTTCCATTTGGTTAGGCCTTTTACATGGGTAGTATGTTTAATAAATATTTATTTATATAGCGCTTTTCTAAATATTTAAAGTCGCTTTGACATATTTTAATATTTTGACCTATCACAACATTTTTAAAAATATTGATGATAATATTGAAATAAAATGGTTGCTCCTCTTCACTCAGCTGATCCAGTCTGCTGAGGTTGAAACACCGATATCTGACATCAAGACATCTATCAGGACATTACCATAACCATTTAACTGTTGAGGGGAGAGACAGATGAAAGATAGACAGATATACAGTATAGACAGATCAAATTTTCATATTTTAATGTTTCTTCACCCACCACATTTCCCTCCGTCTTCAAATATAGGCCGTCTTCTGTGCAGTCTTTGAATCTCTAATATTCTATTGCCGCTGTTGCCAGAATAATTGAGTTTATATGAGCTCCCTCCGGCTGCAAAGAATGATCATTTATGATATGAATTTTCTCTGGTTCCATTGCAGCATATTTTTTTCACATTTGTGTTTCCTCTGTTTATATTGCCACTTTGCCATTACCTATCAGAACTCTTTGCGCATGCTTCGATGAAAGACATAATTCTTTGTCACAAGAATAATTGGAAGTGAGACATAAATAAAGATAAAATATATTTACGTGGCTTTCATTAAAAGATCGTTAAAAGGTCACAAACACAAAAAAACAAACATCTCAGGATGACTTTGAAACTTGATTGTCATCACTGGGCAGGTTTAATGGAATTGAATGTCAAAACTGTAACTGCCCTGTTTGTTCACTATATGATGTGCTTCACCTTGATTATGTCATTAAAAACAGATTTCTGCTGTTGTTAGAGAAACACATCAGAATTTTAGTTAATTAATTTATTCGTGTTGGTAAAACTAATGATTTATAGCCAATAAATCAAGAGAGACAAATAATTACAAACTTTTTTATTACAGCAGATGATGTGTGACGATTTTCCTGTCAGTGTCTTTGGTGTGTTGACTCCCCAGTGTAATTATAATCAACTCTGAGCAGCAGAACGTTAAATCCCCCCGTGGAGTCTGGGGACAAGGTGGTGGTGGTGGCTGATTACTTTGCTGAGACTTGTAAGGCTGAGGACATTTTAATTGAGTAAATCTGCAATGACGGGACAATGGCGTGAAGGTTGATGTTACGTAAAATGGCAGAAAGCATGAAGTATTCAACACTTATTTTCTTTACATGCATTGTCAGCTTGCCCCACGATGATCTGGCGACTTGTCCGGGGTGTACCCGGAATAAATAAATTGCAGTCCACATAAATAAAGTCCAAACATTTAAATACCAGCATAAGTGACCCAATCTATAGGAATTTTGGCCAATGTATTGTGACGGGGTATATAATGTGTTCTTTTATGCCCTTCTTCTTCCGTCAAGAGTCTCACATCACAATCAGCCGCTACAGAAAGTGCTACACAATTCTTCTTATTTTCCTTACGTGGAAAGTCCTCATTTTCAGACACTGAAACTGTGCTCAGTAGCTTCTGTTTGTGCGTACGAACAGCTATATGTGTGTTGGTGGTAATAGATCAAGCAATGTAGGTACATCCCCAGAGGAGTTTGTTTTAAATGAGTGCGTCCTCACAAGCGCACTATCAGGCTGAGCTGCCAGAGTCTCCGGCCCTGCGGGGGGAAATATTTCACAATTATAGACCTTGGTGCTTTTTCTTTTACATGACCCTCACCGGAGTGGGTAGAGCGCTTTGTCTTTTTTATTGCCAATTATAGGCGTCCAAAAAGCACACTGATCTGAAATAAAGAGAGAATAATCAGGGAGGGTGAGGAATAGAGAGAGACAGAGAGACAGACACACTCAGACTGGAGGGCAGGGAAGATGGGAGGATGTAAGACAGTGTGTATACTTACTGAGTCGCAGTCAGTCATTCTTGGTGCAGATGGAGACCAAAAAGCTAATAACCATCAGAAAAAGCAATCTGACCTCTCCAACACTCGGTACCCCGCTGCAGTCCCTGGGAGTTTGATAATCGGCAACAGTCTGCAGCATGGCGGCTCTGGTTTGACCATTTCCTAACCTCCTTGCATGGGGTAGTGCAAACGTCTAGTAAAAGGTAATTGGAGAGCCAAACTGTTTGACCAGAATTTAGCTTCATATCGTTTACTGCTCCCAAAAGACAATGCAGTATGTCTGCTGAAAGCTCGGTCAGTGTAGGATACATCTCTTCCCCTCACATATTCACACAAGTACAAAAACAACACGTGCATTTCTATGAAACCATGTCGTAGATTTTACAAGGTGATGGAATCATTTCTTAAAGAGCTTGGTTGGCATATAACCACATATTTGCAATAAATTGGTTCTTTGCACAGACGTGATGGAATTCAATCAGAGAAAATAATTAAAGTACCATAATAAAAGTGCAAAGAGGTCTGTTTTAAATCATTTGTCCTATCATTTACAAATCTATCGGAAATGTTTGCAGTTCTCACAGAAATCACATTCCCAGTTATGTCCTCTCCTGTTTTTCTTTTTACCATTGCAGCCTCCTGCCGTGTTGCCCATCTGCCTCAAGGTCACGATGATGCCTCATGATAATTGTCGTCTTTATCAGCTCACAACCTTCTGCCTGTTCTCCAGTGACTCATGCCATCAGCAAAACGTTTCACCCACTGCATATTCTCTCGTCTCCCATTCTCTTTAAACCCTAAAGATGTTTGTGTGTGAAAGTCTCAGTGCATCATTCAGTATCTGAAATATTCACATCACACTGTCTGGCACCAGCAACTGCGCCATTTCAAATGCTCTCCATCAGACTGTCTTGGTTGTGCCTGCAGTACAGAGCCAAATGCATTTAGTTTGTCACTTTTGATTGGCTGATTAGACTTTTGTGAACCCCATAAAAGAGAGGGCTGTGATTGCATACTGTAATATCTCTCTTATTGCCTCCACAAAGGAGGCTCTGTTTCTGCTGGTCTTTACCAAGACACTGACTGTGAAATTAGTAGAGGACAAATGGATTTGTTGTATCTTCAAAAGCTACAAATGTAGATCCAGAAGAATCCCCCATTACAGAAAGTGTGCTTTTTGTGAATAACTTCTAAACTAATAATGATATCAAGGTGAACCCAATTACTAAATGTTTGTTTTCATGGTTAAGGAATCTAAAAATACAGATAAAATAAATATATTATTTGGTTTAAATCACAATATAGGTGGACGTGGGTGCTTGGCAGAGGTCTGCGCTCTCCGGGTGCTTTTCTAGTTCTGGATGCGACAGATGTTTGACAGATGTGTGACAGATGACACAGTGCATCATGTGGGTGTGAGTGAAAATAGTTTTTTAGAATAGATGGGAAAACAATAGCAAGTAGCTTTAACTTTGTGACTTTAATTAAAAAAAGCCTGTGATGGAATAGCATCTGGACCCACTGTGTTTCTTAAGGGGGAAAACAAGGCAAACTCTAAATCAAATGAAATAGCACAAATTCAGATGAGGAGGATCTGTCGGGATGTGCAACTATAAACTTAAGCTCAGTTGTCAGGGACATGGACATGAACACCCAGTACGGCTGCTCTGCTTTAATTAGTTTGGTGTGATTAACAAAACCTCCTGCAGCAGCTGAGCTGACAGTAGCGGTGGGAATATATGCCAAGAATAAAATAATAAATGGAACATATAGCCCCCCAAAAAATGTCAACAGTCTGTTGGAGCACCAGCACCAGCATCTGGTGTGTGTGTGTGTGTGGAGGTGATGTTTTTGCAGCTGCTCTTCTCAAGAAGAGACTGCAAATATATCACATATGCAAAATAAATGTTAATTAATGCAGACCCATACTTTTTGGACTGATAAATTTGCCAACTTTAAAGAATGCATAAGACCTTTGCTTTGTATGGATAATTGACGGCCAACCTGAATGCCAGAGCTTCATCATCAAATACTTATTTGATGAAGAATTCATCAATTCCAATATGGCAGGCCATCAACTGTTTGGCTTCAAGATGTTGCACCATCTGAGCTTATATATTTTGATGAACCATGCAAATTCAAATCTGTCTGGATAATTTGTGCAGTCTGGACTGTCTGTCTCCTGCTCTTTCGTGTTCTATTAAATACCAGAAATAAAAGAGAGAGGGATAACGTTCATGACATTATACTGGCTGACAGATCAGAATACAAAATACTAACCCTAACCTTCCTTATACAACTGGCTCTGTATGTGGCGCTGTCTGCTAGTACCTAATGTCATATTTGCTAGGTGCACCTTCAGGCATGCTGAGAGTCAGAGGCCTCTCCACCCTTCTTGTTCCCTGCAGACCCTCAATATTTTATTGTTATTTTGCATCAATTGAGTCATTTAATATTGGTTTTATTTTTATTTTTATTTGTATTGTTAAATGTCGATGATTTATGTACTAAGGACTTTCAACGGAAACAAGACCGCAAGGGCTTTTTTGAAATGCTCCTCTTAGACAAGATGTTTGACTGTATTTGTACTGTAATACATGCTACTGTGTGACTGTACTTGTACTCCAACATTCTATCTAATAAATATATTCATCATCATTAAAAAAGTTTCTAAAACTGAAACTAAATATTTTGCTGAGTAGCTACAAACACCGGCACAGATGCATTAATTCATCATCTTTTTATATACATCCATTATTCTGCAATCCCACGTGTTCTGCATCACTCTGTAAACCATCTGCTACATTTATTTTCCATTAGCTAATTAGGCTTTGCTGCCTTTGCCAATGAGAATTGGACGAGGTTATGGGATCACTCATATTTGCTTGTTTGTCTTCTTGCTTGTATCGTTGCAAATGTCTGACAATACTCTGAAAGACATTAGATCATTCTAATGCCTGTGGAGTTGTGCTGCAAATCAACACAACAAGGATGTTAACACAAAGGCATGTGGCACATTGCTTCACACATTAAAACCAAAGACATAATGAATCACTGCCCATGACATCCACAGTAAAGAAATTAGATGAAGAACTATTTTTATTTTTGTAAAATATGGATAATCTGCAGTCATTGCAATTGTCAGACAACTGTATTGGAACATGCTATTATGCAATTTCAAAATTCAGATCAACAGTATAGTGCAGACCAGACATGGGCAAACTATGGCAGGTAACAAAGCCTATCAATGCAATTACCAACAAAAAGGAAGAACAAATCTGAAATAGGTGAGAGTGTTCTTGCAATGTTGAAAAAAAGAATCTTAGATCCACCCATAAATCTGGATCTATTCCAGAATTCAAAAAAAGCAGAAACAAATTGCAATGCTGAAGGGAGTAAAATAAAAAGGTCCCAGATCCTGTCCTTTATCTTAATTCACTCTGAAATCACATGCCTCACCCTTCAGCTCAATTCAATGAGAATCCACCAAGTAGTTTATGTACAAGTGAGAAAAAAAGAGTAAAAAAAAGCCGACAAAAACGTACAGAATCGGAGCCTTTATCCAGGAATTCTCCCGATTTCATCCGAAACCCAACAACTTTCAAGAATATCCATCAATACCTTTTTGTTTATTCCTGCTACAAACAAAGAAACAAACAGAATGGTGATTAAAAAAAAAAAAAAAAATAGGTGCAAAGATGATTGTTAAAAGGCACAACAGTTTCATAGAGCAATTCTGTCACAGCAAACAAAATGTAAAAATATTATAGGCTGTGTTACATTTTGCGTTATTGCGTTGAAGGGTAAACTTTCGTCCAAAAAATCCTTAACAGAAGTTCACAGCGAAGTAGATACGTAGAAAAATCCATCTCCTCTTTTTAACGATGAAAAATTGCAAGGCTCTTTTCTTTGAGACGTTACGTTCGGTAGAATCCTCTGGGCTTGGGACTGAAACAGAAAATCAAAGGTTTGAGTCGGAGAAAGAGCCACAGAGCTACTAGAAGCAAAGGTTGTTGTTGTTGTTGTTGTTGTTGTTGTTATCAATCTTCATGAAGCATCTCATAAATAATAGAATGCAGTCGAGCTGATTAGTGTGAATGTGAGTCATTTCATCAAGGGATCGTTTCATACTTTTTGCACTGGCAGAGTCGATGCCGAGGGTGTGTCATCTTCCGCTAATGTCAGAGAGAGGGAGAAAGAGAGGAAGAGATAGAGAGGAAGAGAGACAGAGTGAGAGAGAGAACTATTAACCAATCCAGTGTGGATAAATACAAAAGAAAAGGGATCATCCAATTGTACCTGTCTGCATCGATAGACGATGAAGATGAGGATGAGGACTACGATGACTGCGACACTGCATATGATCACCTGCATCCACAAGCTCATCGTGTGGTCTGTGTACATCAGAAAGAAACAGTCATCAAACAGTAAAACTCCAGAGACGACATGTAAGCCACGTTTAAGTCGCACAGAAGATGGCGTACTTCCTGCTTCCCCGCTCACTTCCTGCACTCACCGATCTTCAGAACGATCTTAGCTGAGGTTAGCCGTGTGCCGTTCCGCCACAGCTCACACCTCCACACTCCTCCATCTGCTGCACCCACATGGGGGACGGTGAGATGAGTGGAGCGATGGTCAGACGCCAGCGGGTGGGACTGTTCAGGGGGAAACCATTTCAGCCGCAGGCCGGAGGGCAGCGGATGGCCGAGGCTGCAGGTGAGGTTGACCTGCTGGCCAGCCGTTAGGTCTGGCCCTGAGGAGGAGCGAACTGGAGACAGAGCGGGACACGGGGAGGACAAGAATAAGGAGCTGAAAATATATATCGCAATAAATAAATACATTTAGTCATTTCTGACAGACTTTGCTGTGCTTTAAATAAAATAAACCTCTCCTTTCCTTACGATCTGAATCCTATGGAGTTTTTTAAAATAGCAGCGTAAACATAAGACATCATCATAATATTAAAACAAATAAAAGCACATTCAGGTATATCTTCTTGTGCCCTTTATACATTTCTCCCCTCACATCTTCTAATAAAATGTCAGGGTTTGTATTTGATATCTACAATGATGAAGTGAATATCTACTGGTTGTCGGGCCTTCCTCACCGCCCTCGCCTTCCTCACCGTACTCCATCAACTAATGCACCAAGCTATCTTTATTGATCAATTGAGAAAATAATGTATGTATAATAAAACAATCAGAAGCTATAGCTCTAAAGTACACGCACACCTAATGATTTATTTAGCACTGTTGTCCTACTGAATGGTTGAATAATTAATCTCTCCGTTCTAAAGCACAAAATGAAGCTCATTAGATGATTTAGATTAATTCTCAGAGCACAGAGACCAATTATAATCAATTTGAGGGAAAACAGCAGGAACAGGACAAACACACGAGTCAATTAATATAACGCACGTCACGTCAGGGACTCGTCCAAATAAACGCTGAAAAACAGAAATTAAAATGCGGGGAAGCTCGATCCAACTGATCAGAAGCAGGCAGGCAGAAATGAAATAAAGTTTCCAGCTTGTTATGAATCACGAGTAGGAGGGAGCAAAGAAACCGGGCATCAAAAAGATAAATGAGGAGCCTTCGATGAGAAGGAAATAAAATGTCACGCTGCACATCTCACTGGAACTGAGCTACGGATGTAACCAAGCAGCTTTTTTTTTTTTTACTTACTTTGCAACACACTTATGTTAACGGTCCTGCGCAGGGTCACGTTGCTGTTAAATGTCAGGGAGCACACGTAGACTCCGCTGTCGTCTTCCCTCCCTTCGTGTCTGGCCAAAGACAGAACCCCCGCTTTCAGGCCTGGCTCTGGAGTCAGGCCTCTATCTTGGTCTGACTTCCATGACAGCGGATTCTTCAGAGACAGGGAAAAGAGCCTCTGTGGAGCTGCGGACGGGACCCCCGAGCCGGATGCGGGGTAGAAATGCCAGTTTCCGCCTTGGATGCCCTTCGTTTTGATTTGGTCCCAGGAGGTATAAGAGGCAATGGAACAGGGGATGCTGAGCGGCGAGGATTTAGACGTATATTGTGGGTGTAAAGGAGCTGGGGACATGTCTAAACAATAAAGAAAAGAGGGGTGAGTGTGAATTGATCTTCTGTATGAGAGGACATGACTGTTTAAATACATGCATGGATATACACACAGGTACTCACCCACAACTGCCACAGAGGCTTTGGCTTGGATTTCTTTTGCACCATTTGTCACAACACAGGTCCACTCCCCACTGTGCTGCCCGCTCGCCGTCACCTTGACCTGGCCTTGGCTGGTTTTCTTTTGCTCTCCCTGGGGATTTAGCCAGTGCACTGCTGGCTTGGCGAGACCCGAAGGAGCCTCTGCATCGCAGAACAGGGACAGAGTCTCTCCAGGCAGCAGAGGCGAGGTCGGGCTCTTTGTCACTGCACAGGAAATCAAGCAGGGTGCAGGGAATAAGCGTTTGTTATTTCCTTAATATTATGGGTAATTCAATGTTTCTGATTTCTATATGGCTGAACATTTCCAAATAAATAGACATCATCATGTTTAATAATTTTATCTCGTGGGGTTTGAAAAGCCAAAAGGCTGTAGAGCAGAGAAAGAATCTAAAGCACATTAAATGGACACTGAAAAACAAAAACGTGCACTAGACTATATTTAGCATTAATTTAAATGAAAATGAACAAAGGTTAAGGCGTCATGACTGTAGTGATCATTTCACTGTGTTTGTTCTCTCACCGGTGAGCTTGAGTAGCGTGCGTGTGCTGCTGGCCACAGTTTGACCGTTCTCCTTTGCTTCACAGGAAAACGTCCCGAAATGTTCCTGTTTGACGCCTCTGATAATCAGTGCGCCCTCAGACAAGGACAATGCACCTTTCCACTTTTCATCTGCAAGGCGAAGGAAGGTTAATTTTAAAATGTTTGCGCCATGATTAATTTAAAATAAAGGTGTACAGTTGACTTTATGAATGGTTAAAAAAAAATACACCTTCAAATCTGCAAATATCTCAATGCACTGTTTACCGTTACTGAACCAAGTTCCTCCAAAAATGTTGCGCCAGGCAAGCTCCATGTTGCCAAACCTCCAGAACAAGTAATGCCGTTGTAATCGAATGCCCTCTGGAGGCTTTAAGGTAACAGTCCCTCCGACCTGGGCGTATGTCACCGCTTCTGCCCCTGAGAGGGCGAGAAAGATTTAGTGTTGCTTCCCAAATCACTCCTGCTCAAAGTGGCTGAATGCAATCATTGCAGCAGCTTACCTGAGGTTGACAGGAGCACATTGATGACGATGAGGATGCCTTGAATTAAGTTCTTCATCTCAGTCACAAGTCTGAAAAACAGTAAATTTAGAAAAACAGACGTAAAACATTCATGTAAATATTTTGTGATTTAAATTTAAATTTTCTATTTTTTTGGCAGTAAAGAAGCATTGCAGGTTCGATTTGCAAGTATTATTTTTTTCTGTTAATCTGTTTTTTTCTGTTTTTTATTTTTATTTACGACGCTGAAACAATCTATTAAAGATATTATAAGTGCTCGATAGACTGGGTTTATAGAAAGACGCATACATTCTCAGAG
Organism: Brachionichthys hirsutus; assembly: GCF_040956055.1. NCBI lineage: Eukaryota > Metazoa > Chordata > Actinopteri > Lophiiformes > Brachionichthyidae > Brachionichthys > Brachionichthys hirsutus. Next base: position 63,092 of record NW_027180478.1, read on the forward strand.
CATTATAAACAATTGAACAAATTTGGTTTTGTAGCAACATCCCTATTTTAATCACACGGTTTTGTTTGTTTATCAAACCCTGCGTTCAGCAGGAAGTAGAGCGAGTTCTGTGGTGGTCTCAGATTCAGAGAGATTTGACAGGATGAAAGACAAAGAGCTAGAGTAGGCGTTCTGTGGTGGGTTCTGGATGATGACAGGGAAGAGACACGGAGCGTTCGCTGCGCTGCGGTGGGCCTTGATTTAGTTAAAGTGCAGATTCTTATCCCAGCCCTCCCTCTCTGACTCTCACACCCCCTCTCTTCCTCCCCTGTTCCCCGAAAGGCGGATCTCTATGCGCTTAGAAGGAGAAGAAAGAAGAGACCTCAGCGCCAGCACAGCTAAACTGTGGTTTACGGTAGAGATGACTCTCTTCTCTCTCCCTGCCTCCAGCACATCGGTCCCCCCACCCCCTCTGTGTAGCCCTGACTGAATAAAGATTAAAGGAAAGATGCACAAGGGTGTCAGACTTCTTATTGAATTAAAAACAAGACTAAGATTTGAGATTTTGTTTGATATCGAGATCACACATCAGGGTCGCGGGGTCGTGCTGGGGGCCTATCCAGCAGCCTCCAAGCGAGAGGCGGGGTACACCCCGGACAAGCCGCCAGTTCGTTGCAGGGCCACACACAGGCAGAACATTTTAGTGTAACCATCCCTATCTCTAAATAAAATGCCATATATATATTGCATTTCCCCCCCTCCTCCCCTCTCTGCTGTCGGCTGACCAATACAGGCAGAAAATGCAAAATAATATTTCCTTATATCTCCATCTTTAAAATGTGTAATTATATTTCTAAAAGATGAAGGACTGCAAATATGTGATGACATTTAAATGATAATTTGGGCTATTTGTTACGACTGAGATCTGATTTGTAAGAAGATGATGGAAACATAATACAATTACAGATAAACAGACGTTCTAGATCATCTCGCGCAGTGAAAACTCAGAAACAACGATCATTTCGTCTGGCGAGGATGAAACAACGAGCAAAGATGGAGGGGGGAGGGTGGAGAAGAGGAGGCGAAGAGGCGAGCAAACAGAAAAAGGAGAACACAGTCCAGATATAATAACTTTATTAGTATTACCAGAATTAATAACCCTCAGTTTAAGCAGGAGGCTAAATTATCTGATGGCTTTTATGCTTCACACAAAACCAGATTTAAAGTTATTCTTTTTTTTAATGATTCTTGTGTGGTGCTTGTTCCTAAATCTATTAAATTAATGTTTAATAACTTATGTTTCAGTTATTAAAGTGTCAGTACATGATTTTGATTTATACATCATGCAGATATTGCTGTAATTACTTAGATCTATAACCGGGATGACAGGGAAACGGTTAACAATGATATTTGCTGTCTAGACATGAGCTTTTTTTAGTTTGGAGTGTGAGTGAGTATATTTTGGACACCAAAATAGAGTATATACTTACAGCTATTGATGAGTGATAGGAGTCCTTCTGTGTTCAGTGATCTGGAGTCGGCTGTAAATCTTCTTTTAAAGAGTCCTCGTTCCTCCCTCACCAGCGATTGGTCTGGAAACGGAGCACAGAGTTGTTGATCAAACCGAAATCGAAATAACGAGCTTTGATTGGTTGTTTCAGAGAAAAAGGACAAAATCTTAGTCGTATATGTTTTTTTTTTTTTGTTTTTTACAATCAATGAATTGCATTATATTCTGTTTAGTGCAAAAATGCATCAAATGAATATAACGGTAGATTAAAACAAAACCATTCAGGTTTTATTTTAATCAGCAGATTCAAATATACTCGTGATTTTCTTTATTTCTATTTAATATTTCATTCATCCAACAATACAACTGATTTTCACTGGTTCAAATTGCTGTTGATATAAAAGCGCTGCTGCCAGCAGGAATCTTTCTGACCTGACCTGATTATTTCTTGTAATTGACATGTTCATTTTCTCATTGTCATTGTAATTGCTTAGATAAAGAATTATTATTGGATATTCATAATCCGATCTATGAGATTAAGCAGATTGAGACAGGTCCTGTGTTCAGTCTAACATCGTGACCTTGCATCTTTCTCATTCTCATGAACTTAAGGATAACGTAATAATGTCTGTGAAGATTCTCAGTCTCAGAAAAACTTCAAGCAACAAGTCCAGTTGACATTTGTCAATACAGAGATCAATGGAGCAAAAATGTTTATATCCACTGTAGCAAATACTGCTTTGTGTGAACAGTGCGGCGTTTGAACATTACTCGCAGACTCAGACTTAAGATCTGCGGAGCAATTTGTCCAACAGAAGCCCTTCGAACATGATCTGTGGTTCAAATAAAATCAGGCAGTTACAGAAACATATTAACAAGGAAGGATGGACACCCTGCATGCTCCAATTATAATGCATGCAGTCTGTATCACACTGTCAATGTGCAAAAATGTTCAACTCCAAATCATTGTTTTTTTGCACCATCATTTTTGATCATGTAATTCAGCACGACTTGTTTGATATTAATCTCTGTTTGTCTCATCTCACTGATTTGTCTTTTAAATAATGTATTCTTAGACTAATTAAATTAAGGTATCCTCCACTGCTCTTTGTGGATTCGCCATCATCAGCCTGCGGAGGATTGAGCGCGTCTTCGGATGCTGTAACAAATAGGAGATTGCATCACTCAACAGTTTACAGTCCGGTTCAGTTTAAAATTAGTGTTTCATTTCAGATTGCATTTAATTTTTTGCTGAAAAATGATGAAGACAATAAAATACACATTGAATTCTGCACCACACAGTAATTTTTATAATACTTATGAACAGCTGTGCGATGGCAAACAACTGTTTGTTCTTATCTCGCCTCCAAACCTGCTGCCGAGTTGAACCTGCACGCAACACAGCAGCCATGAAACATCTGTGAAAACGCAATGGCGCTCAGCGTGGATTTATTTTCTGGTTCATTTCAGTCAAACCAAGATAAAGACTTAAAAATCTGTTTATTGACAATTAAAGTGTACAGCCAACATATAAATAAATAAGTAAGATGCTGAGGTGGTGTAGACGTTTTGTCCTTGTTGCGAACCACAAGGACAAAACAAATATATTGGGCATGTTTAATGTGTCTCTCTGAAGTTATTCTGCCTTCATGAAGGGAAAACAGCTGCTTCTGTTCTCTGCGAGCTCCGAATGAAACAGGTCATTTTAAAAAACCCATGAAGTTATTTCTGCAACACCAATGTCTTTATTTCTCAGCCTAGACTTAATACGCACCGAACATCTGGATATAAATCTGTCTCAAAAAACAGACCCATATGAAGTTTTCATTCGCAACGGATATGTGTCTAGTTTACGTGATCTTGGTGTAAAACACCTGAAAGTGTGGAATCCCTCATTAGTCACACGCCTAAATGCGGGAGTAGGCGCCACACCGTCATTACTGAACGAGAAAAGGCCAAAAAGAAAGGGTGAGTCACCGTTCCATCCTTCCCTCAACCTCCATTCTCTCCTACAGAGGGTTTCCCTCACTCTGCAATACCGATTCTCTGTGTGACTTCTTTTGTTTGTTTTGCAAAAAAAACTACTGTAGGATGTCTGCAGCCGTGTGCAGACAGGAAGGCCCCGAAGGTGCTGCGAATCTGCAAGACACATTTACCGAGGCCCTTTGAAAATGAGCTGGTAAAAATGTAAAAGGGCACGCAAAATAATCACAAATTAGACTCGGTGTAGACAGCAGGTTCTGTCTCATGGCTTCTTCCACTGATTGATGTTCGCGCTACATCTAGTAGTAGTGAATACAACATAAACGACACAGACGAGCAGGCATATTCTGTTAATATGAAATATTAATGTGCAAAGCATCTTTGCTTTAACTTTATTTGCATGCATCACATTTTAAAGCCTTTAAGGCACAAAAATACCTTTTGGACAGACTCTCAGAATGCTTAATAATTAATTAATCACCAAACAAAGTCAAAATTAGTTGAAAAGGTTCAGCGTTTCTTTGCATTTTGTGGACAAACCCAGAACTGACAGTGCGCATTCTGTTTCTTTACACCATATGCTCCTTAAAATCTGTCGACTGTGACGCCAATCGCAGCATAAACATATGGAACAGTCTTTACTTTAAAGTATTATTAAAATCACTGAGAAAACTATTACAGCTTGTCATCATAATAGTGTCTCTGTTTCCTAGTTAGAAACAGTCATTATGTTATTAAGTAATCATTTTCAACGATTACTAAATAAACATGATTTACAAAACACAGTGTTAATATAGATACTGATTATTCCATGCAAATAAAGTATTTTTTTTTATGATGGGCCAGTTTGCAGGCTACAATTACATTTAGCATTAAACAATGCATTTAGTCTGTGTACAGCTTGTGCTTAGCTCCTAATCAGTTCTACAGAGCTATTCTAAATGTTCTCATCATTATGCTTGAAGTAAATAAGGAGCAGAGAAATGTATTTTAGGTTTTGACCGCTTTCTTACTGCTGTAGTTGGGAAGAGCACAGCTTAAACACTTCTGAAATCGAGGAGCAAGTCCACAGATGGAATCGGAAATGCTTATTTATTTAGTGTTATTTATTTGGGGCTAGTGATTAAACTGAAAGTCCTTCAGTACTGATTTAACTGATTTATTACATCATCAGCTAAATATCACATGCTATTCAGATATTCAAGTTCTTCACATTCTCCTTTGTTTGGGATCATTTGCACCAGTTTACAAGACAGAAAGCGAATAAAACAGACAAGACCGGACCGAGGCAAAGACAAATTAAGCATAATGTGAAATCAATGACAAACGGTTGTCAAGATGTGGCCTTGAGTGACGCCAGAGTTGCTCAGAACTCCATGACTCCCGTCTGAGACGAGTCTCCAGCAGCCTTTGGGAGATTTGTGAGCATCTGTAGAAATATTTTGTGTCTGCATAGAGAGACATGCTGTTGTCCAGACTTATGGGTCTTCCTGCTACCAGAATATTTACTACCAGTTTTTAGCAAGTAGAACATGAAGTATATTTAAAAGTACTCACATGTGACGCTTTCAGTACAGCGATGAGTTCGGCTCTAACATTTGGTGAACTGTGTAGATACAATCTACCTCTCTCTCTCTCTCTCTCTCTCTCTCACACACACACACACACACACACACATACAGGAAGTCACCGCTATGATTCCATCATTCCTATTATAATATAAATGGCTTAAGTAGATTATAAAATAAGCCATGTTTGAAAGATATGAAACATTTAGTCAGCCTTAAATACAAATTCAGACAACAGTGCATGTACATGTCATTGGTGCTTGAGCATTACTGTGTTAAACAGGTGTTTGCTGTGCGTTTCAGCACGCGCAGCGCTGCACTGGTGGGAACACCTGCTTTTTCCTGCACCAGTTGTGGGGAATACAAAGCCTCTGCACCAAAGCAGGGATGGTTTAATAGTATATTAAAATACACATTGAAGATAATATAGAAATATTGCACTTTTAGTTTTGTTATAGTTTATTGACTGAAGAAAAATGCATATATTTTATACATTTATTTTGTAAATAAAAAAAACACTTAAAGGTATATCTGTAAAATAATATGTGAGGGCTTGAGTAAAATGTACATTCTATTTTTTATAATAATGAAGCACTTGGTAAAGCTCAACGTTTTTATTATTATTACAGCATTCAAAAGCACATTTAAATTCATGGCACATTCACATTGGGGTTCTCTCTTTCCCTATCTTTCTTTTTTTGTCTATCTCTTTTCTTCAATCAGTCACTCCGCTAGGAGGAGTTGCAGGGAGGGGGGGGGTACTGATTGCCTCTTCCTCCTGTGTCTTTGCTCCAGTTTCGCAGCAGCTGTTGGACTGTGATAAAGAGAGTAAAGAAAAAGCTTTGACGCTAAAAACAACACGATAATGAAGCACTTGGTGAAATCGAGGTCACACAGTTATGAATATTGAAGCGAATACAGCCCATTAGAAAGCATCTGTAAAGTGAGTGAGGAGTAAAGTAACGTTCTCCTCGGTAGAAGGAAGTCGAGAAAGTTTACCGGCGGTTACACTGACAGTACTGCCTCGGTGTCAGTGGCTGGTGGCCATTCCTCATCTTTAACAATTTTCTCTGAAGCACACACACAAAAAAGAAAACAACTGATCTCAGATCTCCATCCCGATTGTAAATGTAAATCCACAAAGCAGCATATGAAGCTCCTCTACGTTACCGTACCGAATCATTTTCTTCACTCACCTTCTTCCTTTTGATCCTCTTGTACAAGCAAATGACGGCGACGAGAAGGAGAAGCAAAACCACGCCGCCGCCGACTAGAATTACGACCCACATCCACCAGCTGAGGCCCAGCAGCAGCCCTGCATTGGGCGGGGCGTTTGCAACACCTGGATGAGTCATGAGAACAGACCCCCGGCAGAAAGGATGAATAATGAATGAATGAAGAGTCACCACAGGCAATTATGTAATCGCAGTGGATTTAAGTAAAGCAAACAAACCTGTGGTGGGGGGTGCATTGGGGGTGTCATCCGAGCTTTCGGAAAGGTTCGGTGAAGGTGTCTTTGGAGCAGGCCCTGAAAGCACAACAGAACTCTTGGCTTTGGCGGAGACGTTGTTTTTGTCAGGGTAAAAATCACAAGCCGATACTTCGGCGGGAGCCGGTTTCCTACCTGTAACCTTGACGACCAGTCTCTCATTGTATGTCACCCCATTATGGGAGAACGTGCAGTTCCACGAGCCGTGATGTGAGCGGGTCACTGGATTCAGCTCAGCTCCTGTGTGTGGACTCCCAAATGGATTCTTCCACTGTACTGTAGATCCTTCCATCAGACCTTTGACCTCACACCGGAGCGTGGCCTTACTGCCCAGCCGGAGCTCCCCAGGGGGGCTGGTTGAGACTGACAGGGAGGGATTAAAAAACAAAACCTACACACACATCAGGGAAGAGAACTACTTGCAGATAATGCCCTCTTAGGCGTTCGCTTACCTGTGGCTACGAGAAGTGCATGTTGATGAGACTTTCCATCCACTTCACATGTAAACATTCCGGCATCACTTTCCGTTACTTTCATGATCACCAGCTTTGTGTTCTGCAGACTTGTCCTACGCACAATAAGAGCCTTGCCTAGAGCAGAAATGCAGGTTGCACAGTTAACGTTTTAAACTTCATCCTCTGTAGACAATGCCTAAAGTCTGTTTATACCTTTACTAGGAACGCCGTTTCTCCGGACTTTAAGAATCAGTTCATTTTTATGAAACCACGCCAAGTTGGAGTAACTCGTGTCTCCCCCACACTCGATGGTGGCACTCCGTCCCGGGGATGCCAGGAAGACGTCGGCGGCTGCCGGAAAAGCAGCCAGCACTAAAGACAGGATTACATTCATGAGTTACAATTCAAATAAGTTAGGTAAGGACAAACCGATATTACGATATACTGTCATGACTCTACATCAGAATCTTATAAACTGAATATGACATCAGAGAGTTTCGAGTTGATTTTAGTTTCTAAGCATCTTGAATGCAAAAAAAAAAAAGGACAAATGCAGCTGTTTTTCGATGTAGATTAAAAGAGTGTTCGGCAAATTATTAACAGTTTATTCCAGATTATTTACTGTCTATATAAGTATCTTCACCCACCAAACAAAAGCCACACAGTTGCCTTCATTTGGAATGCTGATATCTAAAGGGATGAAGCAGAAATAATAGGCATTTTTGTTAATACGATTATAATAAAAACCTGAACGCAATAGTTCTGTGTGTGAGAGCAAACCTTTCCAGCTTAGAGATACCGCATGCAGCTTCTGTTTGAGACGAGCAACATGTGATCCCTAACCACCAAGTTGGGTTTCAACTTCCTTCCTCTCTATTTCATCTCTAAAAACATTGAAAAAGTGCTTCATAAATCTACATTAATACTGGGATGCTCCAAGCACAAGTTTAAGCCCTTGTGTTAGAATGTCAAGGTGCTTTGCTGTTGATCTGTTCTGTAGCATTTAGCTCACAAGTCAGATATATTTGTTCAATAAACATTTCATCGCATCCCCCTTTTTTTTCTATTAACCAAATCAAAATCCATATCGTATAAAAATAAAAGCCAGTCTTCATTTTTCTCTCTATTTCAGAATGTAAAACATATATATATAAAGAATTAAATGTGGCAAACTATTCGTTTTGAAGCCAGACATATCTTCCCGTTATTGTAGAACAATTACAATCTAACCATACCAGATACTGTAATAACTATAAAAAGAGCAGATTTATGTCCCCTTATTGGCTGAACAGATTTTTTTAACCTTTAAATAAAATAGCAGTGATGAGCATGTTTTTCATTTATCACATTTACAATCTTACGAAGTTCTTTAAAAGATGTGTCCTGAGCGGGACTAATATTATACACAAGACAAAACTTAATTGCACAATTTAGTCTCAGCTCTTACCTTCACTTTGAAGCAGAGTTGTCTTTCGTGCTATTACTAAAATTCAAAAATCTTTCTTCATCCTGTGCTTCATTTTTTCATGACACAAAAGCACAAGGACGCAAAAACTGCAGAAGGCGGAAGAGATCTGAAGAAGAAACCTGTAGTTTGGAACTTTGTAGGTCAGTGCAACCCCAGCTCTGAGTCTGCGCCTCACGCCAGCAGCGCCTTGCTTGCAGTCTAAGCCTGGCATTCTGTTCACTCTGCAGTTTCAAAATGACGCATAAATCATCAATAACTAGTGAAAGGAAAGCTGAAAGCCAACTCAGGAATTTATTGAATAAAAACACATAACAGAAAGACAATTCCTTATTTGTCACAGCAGAAGTAACTAGGGATTTATTTGCACACCAAAAAAAACCTGGAACACACGCAGAAGTTGTTTTTTCTTTCTGAAACACTCAATTGTGCAGTTCTTTGATTTACTGATATTTTGTTAATTCAGATGTTGAACTATCTTCACTTGACTTAAATTTTAACAGAGTTAACACCAGGCTAAACAGCTGACAATGAGCTGCAACCATCCAATAGAACAGGGAGGCCGCAAGCAACGCATCTGGATGCAGAGGGGCAGTGACTATTACGGCAGTGGAAATCAAGCATACTTTTTAATAAGGGGTGAACTTTCTGAGCGACAGTTCTAATGGTCTGTGGTTGATTCCATGAAGCAGGTTTTTTTTTTAACACCACATCTGTACACCTGCACCAATTTATTCAACAGCCTATTTATGTATTATGAAATATTTATTTACACTTCACTTGCAAAGTGTGCTAGAGCATATTGTAAGAGCTGGGTTGGGTGCCACTGTGAATGCTGTCGGGTGTCTTTTGAGATAGGGTCCACATTTCTCCTCCTTCTCGTCAAATGCAACGCTCCCTTTGTCTCATTCAGCCACTCTCCGATAGAAGTAGAGGTATCCCATGTCTTTGGGAGGTTTCTCAGAAGCGCACACCTTCTGGTCATTGAAGATGACCCACCTGTGAAACATAGACATCGTCATCATCACAAAAAATGACAGATTTGACTCCATTCTGGAAATAAAACCTAAAAACTCATACTTTTTTTTTTAACATTACCAGGCTTATCTGAAAATAATATTTATGTGTGTTGTTTAAAGTGATACCTACTTTTTTCCCCCCAATCACTATTATTATAATAATCTCATTTAAGACATAGTTACTAGCACATATCATGTGGGATTAATTTTTGTTAGCACAATATATTTGCCATTTTCTTTAACCCAATACCCCAAAAGTTAAGCTTTTTGACGGGGGACTATGCGACCACGAGCATATTATTGTTCAGGTCAGACCTGGAGTTTGGCGCCCCCTGCTGAGGCCCAGTAGAATCAGAAAATCCATCACATTAAAATATAAAATATAGATTTTTTGAATTAAAGACATTGAATGAATCGAATACCGATTAGAGAACAGGAGGCATTGCATTTATGAGGCTGAAAAATCTTGTTTTGTTGCTTTTAAAATATTACTGCAGAAATATTTCGAAAAAAGGAGAAGATTTAAAAGAGAACGATTCACGCATTTTATTGATGTGAAACTAAAATCATCTGTTTCAACGCTGGATTCACACCCGACAACCATGATGATCGGGAGAAAGAGAAAATGGCGCTGAAGACGTACATATGGGAATTCCTTTCTTAATAGGCAGATTAAATGAGATATAGAGTCACAATGAGGCTTCTAAAATCCCCCAAAGAAACACAAGGTAAATGAAATGATAATACTCACTGTTGCTCTTTCTTAATGTGACAGACGTAATGACCGCACATTGTGCTCGTCCCCATGTGACTGATGAATGCAAACAACTCGTATTCTGGATAAAAGAGAGAAAACAGAAGAACAATTATTTTTATCAAATCATGACTAGAGCAACATTCCACCAGTGTTGCTGATGTCATGAACGCGTCTCTGCAGCTAATTTGAGCGGGAATATTCAGAGATAAAGATCATGTAACTCACTGCCTGGCCCGTCTCTGACGCGAGGTCCGGGCGGAGGCTCTCGGCCGCCCTCGCTCTCTGCCGCTGAGCGGCCGCCTTCAGACACATCCATGGACTCCAGATCAAGGTGAGAGAAAATCCAGTCCACTGCCCGATCCACAACGTTACTCTGAGAAATGAACGCATATACGTGGTTGTAATTTTAGAGGAGCTTTAGGGGATAGTGAGAAAGCTAAAGATACATGATGGCTGACAAATGATGTTATCAATTCTTGACTTGGCAGTTCACTTTAATGAATTTTACTTTAAACAAATAAATCATGCAATTGGTAAAATGTGAAGCTCTAACTAGATTGAGCTTGATCCTAACCGTGGCCCGAAGTGCTTTTGTTGCCTGGTCCCGGCTGAAGCCCATGGAGACAATAATTGCCAAGTGCTCCTCAGACAGGCTCTCTGTGGGTGTGGTCCCCTGACCGGAGCTGCAGCCAGGTAACACCAGGGGGGCCGAGAAGTCTGCAGCCAATCAGAAAGGAGAGAACATGGCGAGTCAGGAGAGGTGACACTCATTTTGGGTTTCTCTTAAATTGCCCCACTGCGCTGCACACCTGGATCCTCCATGTGGCTCATAATCCAATTCATGGCTCCATCGATTCCAGTGTTCCCAGCATAGTACACCGCTTTCCTGCAGGCCTCCAATGGGAATCCCATTTCACACAACTGGGAGACGGCACAGTCATCCAGGACAGGAGCTGTTGAGTGACAAGAAGAAATTCTGATCACTTTGACGTCGTCTGTGGAACGACAAACAGTTTTTTTGTTGGGAAAGGCAATGCTTACAAAACGTTAACAAAAAAAGCAAACCAATGCAAATAAATACAGACTCGTATGCTCCTGGAAAATGTAACCATTGTTCAATTGCTTTACTTTGAAATGCAACTCAAATCACTTGACAAATTGACATTATGCAAAAGTAAATAAATAAGGCAACGGAAGGACGCAAGAACACTGTTGAGGCAGAAAAGAAAGAAAAGGAGGAAACAAGGAAGGACAAATAAGAGCGGAGAGAAGGAACAGATTGGGAGTGACAGACAGACTAACACAGCAGTGGAGAGTAGAGAGAGTCGTCCTCCTCGTTGCCATGGGAACCCAGGATACCTTTGACCTCCACATCTGGGGTCATGAGTGGGGGTGGGGCCACCTCTGGCAAAAGCTCCTCCCCTGGCTGCTGGCCGGTTCCACGTAGAGCGCTCAAGTCCAGAGTATCGGGAACGTCGATGCTCACATCTGCAAATATACAAACCTTCAAATGACTGCGAGAGACCAAATGTTTGTTTTGGATTTTCCCCCATTCTTGAGATTATTATTAAACCTGTTCCTCTTGGCCGGTTAACTTCTAAACATCTAATATTTTCTTTCCTCACCCAGTTTCTTTGGAATCCAGTCAAGGCCAAAGGTGAACTTCTTTATCTGGATGACCAGATGGTCGGGAAAAGAGGCAAAGCGGGTCGTTCTGGAAAAATGAGACAAACGCTGATATTAATTGAGATTTGTGTCGTCCATTCGCCTTCATTGCGTGCGGCTCATTCCATACTTAGTGGCAGTAGTCTTTGTCTGCACAGCTGAGCTCCAGAAGTCTGAGAGGATCTCTGGTTCGCTGAGTGCTGCCATGCAAGCTGTGAAGGGGATTTGCGCTCGCACCGTCGGGGCTGATGGGTCGCCCTCCTCACGCCGACGCTCTGCCTCCTGAAGCTCTTCTGTTTCAGGGAAATATGTACACAAAACTAAAAAACCTTGGTGAGGACCATTCATTTCTGTCTGTCTGTAATTTGCCTGTTTTGAGAGCTCTTCACCTGATCTACTTCAGAGACGGCAGGTGAGTTACTGGTGGTGGTATCAATAAATTACTGCACTGTCACTTGTAAAAAGATATCAGACATCCAACTTCTCTACAGTTTGTAGCTCATATTCTCAAAATGTCAGCTATCAATTTTAATATCATCCACAAAATTGCCTTTATTCCCAATTTCTCAGCCCTTTCTTGCCACCTGACATACGTCACACTAGTCTTTGGATTGTCCTACAGCTTAAACCACTGATGAAGCATGGGGGTTGGAGACGGTATGGGGGGGGGGGGACTGTATCCCATGAGCCCTTCACCTTGGTTGGTAGCCTGGTCCATCGGCACAGGCAGCTGGATGATGTAATCTACCCGCTGTGTGTACTTGGCCTTCAGTGATTGCTGGCAAACAATCCTCTCCTCCACCAGGAATCTGAAGGCTTCAGATGGGTTGGACCCAGAGCGGCAGTTCCTCTGGGGGGGGGGGGGGGGACAAAAAGCAATAACATAAAGGGGAAAACTGGGGTGCAAAAGAGGTGCAGGGTTTGAATGTAGCTTTACCTCCACCATGTTAATGAAGTGCAATAAAAACTCCTGAGCATCCTGTTGTCGATTGGTGGAGAACTCCGGGTGGCCCCGCCCGACAAGAGCTTTGAACATTTGTGGTGCTATGCCGGCTTGGTCTCCCTGTAAACGCGGGAGTAGTCGAGGTGCGGGTTAATAATAGACAGGTCACATTCTCACACACGCATGGGACGTGAACAACTGTTTAACCCAAGACTTCATTCTTACCCTGGGTTCAGATGCACCACTTTCATCCGCAGGGTCTGGAGCCGGCTTGGAATATTCTCCCGACAGCAAACCGTAGCCGAGCTTGGCTCTGCGATAAACAAAGCTGACATCACTGCACGTCCAACCACATAACATTGCATCACAAAGGCGTGTGTGTGTGTGTGTGGAAATGAGCCAGAGAAACGAGGTACACAAAAGAAAGGACTTGGAAAAATGCTATATTTTAATCAAGAGTCTTTTCCACATTGAATAGCGATTGTTAAATGGAAAAATACAAATAACCAGAGATGGGAGAAGACGCTCACACTTGGGTTTTGAAGTCCTGGGAGGGGTCACTTGGGGCTTCATCAATGATCTTATCAATGTTAGACACATACCTGGAAAGCATGAACGATAGCAGTTACATCTTTACTTTCCCTACCATACTAAAAATGCTGGAGAATGTGAGATGAATTCAAATAGAGGCACAGTGAAGAAACTCAGAATAATTATTTCACTTCTGCTGCTGAAATAAATTAATAAGAAACTTTAACCAAGATAGAATAGAAGATGGGCAATAAGTAAAAAGAGGGCACTAACTTGCTCTGGAAGTCTGGAACGGTGAAAAGAACTTGCATGACAGAGTTGAGGTAGCAGCTGTTACCAAGATTCTTCATGCCGGTCAGGCCGGGGCCAAACATGGGCCGTAGGGTGGTCCCCGACTCCTGGATTACCTCCCACTCCCCCACACGCTGGTTCACGGCAATCTCCAGCTCAGTCATTGTCCGCTCAGTCTGGTACCAAAAAAATGAAACGATGAAATGGGAAGAAAGATGTGGGATACAGGCATATAAAAACGTAGGAGACAGCCTTCGAGCGGTAACAACAGCAGGCAGATAAGATACTAAGTGCCGCACTTGTTTTCTTGCACCCCCCCCCCCTGTCGGTGTAGCATCATTACATTAGAAAATCAGCATTAGAGTGAGAGAAACAAAGATCTTTTCTCCACAGGAGAGGAGATGCAGGTGGCAAAGAAATGATGCCAACAGAGAAGTAGAAGCAGGTCTGGAAGGAAAGCCTCTGAAACCAAGAACAACTAGGTGAATATAATCATGGCTGTGCCGTGAAAGTGGAAGCACACAAAGAAATGTCTAACTGTTGATGCTAGACACTAAAGCACACACAAGGATTAACAGCATGCTAAGCACAGCAGGGAAGAAGAAATAAGTGGGGGAGCCAGATAAAAAAAAAAGTGGTTAGATTTGAATCTGCTAAAGCTTTTAGTTTTGGGTTAGTTTTTAAGAACAACTTGATTTATGTGGTGTTCAATGACACAAACATCCCTGCAGCACGCGGAGCAGCAAAGACACAGAACTTGCCTTCTCCATCGTCATCATGTCGATGCCAAAGTGGGCCAGATGCTCTGGTAACTTAGAATCCAGCACCATGTCATCCTCAACATAGGAATACACATCTGGAGAGACAGAATATTGGGAGCAATTAGGTCACGGAAGCAGTTGAATTAAAATGAAAACACATACTGGAGGATGCTGAATCGCTCTTTTACAGCCGGTTGAATTGAAATAAATTCTGCGTCTGTGCAATCCAAATGACCGACCTGCGCCATCGGGAGTGATGGTGCCGAGTTTGACAGCAAGTGGGTATCCCGTCTCCTGGAAATGGAGAAGGGCGTGGTTGTTGCCACCAGAGCCATCAAAATACCTGCGACCACACAGCACTTTCCCGTCTGTCAGGTTCATCCAAATATTCTCCTGGAGATCACACACCTCGCACCGCCAGCCACTAGGAAGGAAACAGTATTTAAGGAAATCAATATACTTCTGCAACTTAGTGAGGCTCTGCATTACGTAGAAACAGATATAAACTGTTCTACAAACTCTTTGATTTAAGCAGAAACTTTGTTTTACTCCAGACATTCGATGCATATCGCCATCCCTCTGCCTGCCTGTCAAGAAATACTTTTTTTGTCCAGGATGGAACCAAAAGACTGTTAAATATTCATTTTTGCTGGAGTGGTGTCTTTTACCATCAAGCAATCTTAAACATTGTATTCTTTTAGACTTAAGTTTATTTCTTAGGAAATGATTGAGGTTTATTTTTGAAGCACATAGCTTTCAATTAAGTTAGGTTAGCTTCAACTTTATCATAATTACACATATACAAGTACAAGGTAATGAAATGCAATTATTAATCGTAAGATTTACCTTTATTTCCAGGCAACTACTAAACTGACACTTGTATCAGAGCTTGCATTTGATTTAATTTAACGGGCCTGGGAGGATTGACCTTTCCCTCATGGTCCTGCTCTTGTTTGCAAACACCAGTCTACAAGAGGAAGTTCACGGTGACTTAATATAAAACGGGCTGAAGTCTCACCTGGGAGGGATCTTGACTCCAGTGTCAAGCTGTTTAAGGTGAGTGGCGTGCTTCGACTCCTGCCTCACCTCTCCATCCCACTGTTGAACTTGTAAAGTGTGAGACACCGAGTCGGCTGCCATTATACCCGCCATTGACAGGGACACCTGGTGGAATGACAAAAGATATCGAAAGAAAGAAACTAGTTGTGAAAAACAGCTCAACGTTCATCTGCAAGTAACAGTTTATGAGCATGAGTCTGTTGCACAATGTGCTAAAATGAACAGAATATAATGCGAACATGTAAGAAGAGCAATCACTGTATTAGAATGTGTCTATTAACATAATAGTAAATAATAATTGTATATTATTTTTTTTAAATACACATGTCCTCACCCGCTCTTTCACAACGTCAGGCATGGCAGCAAGGCCTTCCGACGTCACTTCTTGTCTATCAGGTAAAACAACCACCTTTAGATCCTCCTCGTACTGCTCCTGCTCCACATCGAAACCTCCTTCGATCCCTGAACAAGGGGGGGTAGACACACGTCAATCTTAAAAAGGACAATCCCGTATCATCCGTGTTTGTAATGGCTCCTGATCTGACCTATAGCCAGTCTGGTGGGCTTCTTCTTCGGTGGATGTCCAGATCCGGAGTTGCTATCATCTTCCTTCTGTGAGAGAACATAGCATATCCATCAGGATACGAGATTACAGCGGGCCCACTCGAACCCGGAGCGAAATGACGTACACACAGTATCCAAAATAACGGAGGCGTGTGTCAACTGTCGTTTGGGAGAAGAAATCATGACTGTCCACCTTGGCCTTCCGCGTACGGGTGATGTGGAAATAAGCCCTCTGACCGGTCCGAGCGTGGTGCCTTTCCACATACTGGCTCCCGAAGCCCAGGAAAGTGTTCATGCACACGTAGAGACCTCCTTCACTCTCCTGCAAGAGAAGACACTGGATGTTACAATCTGTTTGTGGTGGCAAACACAAGTTTAGAGGTTTTACTTTAGCCAACTAGCTCTCCACAGCAAGGCAGCTAACGCATGCTGTTCAATTCAACACTAATCAAATTACGTTCACTTCAACGTCACGACTGAAACGTTTGCTAATGTTATTGAAAAATATATTGCCATTTATAAATAAACATTATTAAGTTGTCTTGCTAGCCAATATGAAGAAATACACACTAACACTGGCACAGCTAGCATAAAAAAGCTCGGGTAGCTAAGATTCCATTACAGTGCATTATTAGCTTAGCCTGCCGCTAGCCTCACTACTAAAGTTTAACCAGGAAAATCAAGCAGGTCAGAGGATCGAAGCGGGGCTGTGCCGATAGAATATCGAACGTGGCGATAACAGGAGGGAGTGGATGATTATCAGAAACGAAGGCGCGCAGTTTGTCGGCTGGCGTTTCGGTTCGAAAGAGGAAGATAGCTCACCGGCGAGGAAAATGACAAGGCGCATTCGTCTTTGTGGACACGGTCGCCTGGTTTGGGAACTCGAATTGTGGACAAAACCGACATCAAAACCTCACCGACGTCCGCCATGTCAGGCTCGCTAGTTCCGACGTTCGCTGGGACACTTGCTCCTCTGAGTTTGGACCCGTAGCCTCCCGGTTTAACGGCTCGGAAGTGTCTCCGGTAATGTCTAGCCTGGCTTCTGCTTGTCTGTGTGTTTGGGTGAATGAACCGTGAGATGCGTTCACTGGCGTTGAGGGAAGGCCGCTCCACTGCGGCTCGTTACCGTAATACGGAGAATGTCGCCCACCTGACGCGAGTTTGTGAAACAATAACATTCATATTTATTTTATTGCAAATTGGAAAAAAAAGCCCTGCTTGAATATGCTTCTGAGTCAGTAATTTAATTACAGGTGGAATTTTATTTTTACGTGGTAGTTTACGTGTTCATGAGACAAAGTTATTTTCCGTTCTACTATTTGGTATATTTACGGTAACGTCCGTGAACGCAACCTTAATGAAGAAATACAAAGTTGACTTCTATCCGTCACACCGAGAACAACCTTATCTGATGGGATCAAACAAAAGCCAGTCAGCAATAAAGAACAGTTTTATTAAAACATAAACGTGTTGTATCTTCAATCGAGACGAAACTTTCTTCCTCAAGTATTTTACATAGTCCCTCCTCTTCTTCTTCCAACTCTCTCTTTCCTCCACAGTTTTGGCGTCTCACAAAACAGCCATGTCGCTGCTCTCAGGCTGTTTCGCTGCATACGTGGCGTTTCATCTCGTTGCGGTGGCGGTATTTAGTGTTTCCTTTGCAGCTCCGAGTCGTGGCAGCCCCAAAGCGTCCGCGCTTCTGCAGCCCTATGATCTTTTGTATTACAGCGGAGTCCGGGCGTATTTTAACAAGGAGTGGGGGAAGGCTGCGGGGCTGCTGGAGAAATCCATCGCAGCCAAGGATTCGCTGCACAGAATCCGCAGACGGTGTCACGATGAATGTGCGGCAGCAGGGAAAGAGGCGTTCGATAAGCTGGGCAAGTTATTTATTAAAGTTTGTGCACTTATTTATTTATTTATTATTATAGCAATTACACAGTTAGATTCCCATGACCGAAACAACCCCTCTAATGTGTGTCTTGTGCACCTTGTTTTGTAATCTAAACATTAGAAGAAGTCAACCTTGCTTTGAAAAGGTAAAAGTAATTACAGTAATTTTGTTACGTGTTCATTTTAATCTCAGTTATCGTGACGCACCAGATTTTTGTTGTTGGGAATGTCTGCAGGAATGTCAACACCAATTTGGTAATCCCTCAGTTTTGCAGTCAATGGATTCATGTCAAACAAACAATGACTTCAAACAACGCATGTTGCGTTTATACTGATGCTGATCAGTAAGAATCAGGCCAAGCAAAGCATGCAAACAGATCTGAATCAAATAGTTACCAGTTAGGAATTAGCTTGTTAATGGTATTTTTTCCTAAATCTTAATTTCTTAAATTGTTCCTAAATCCTAAATGCGCAGCATGCACATTTAAAACAAGTTTCATTTATTTACGTCAAACGTTTATACCTAAAATAATAATAATCATCATTTGTACATTATCATCTTTTGCATGGATGACAGAAGTTTTCCACTTCCAACATTGACGCTATCGTTTTCCATTTTGTTAGACTCTGAAAATGGGAATCTGTGGGACCTTTGGGCCTTGGATTGGATACAGCAGAAGGCTGAGTGCTTGAAGTTCTGCATGGGACTCTCTGTCACACATGTAGGACAGCTCCCTGTCTCTACCGACATAGAGTATGAATTCAGCAGTCGCAACCCATACAACTTTTTACAGGTCACATACTACAAGGTAAGCTACTGTTCAGGCACCTCTAAAGGTGTATGACATAATAGTGGCTCATTTCCCATCACTACTGACAGACAACCAACCCGCAGAGGCCACTGGGACGAGATAGTCCAAGTTACTTACTTCTCCCGTCAGTGGCGAAAAGATGTTCCCTTTCGCTCTCTCTCTCTCTTTCAACTCAACAGGTGGAAAAGTTGCAGAAAGCAGCATCAGCAGCTCACACCTACTTTATGGCCAACCCCAATCACCTGGAGATGAGGAACAACATCGAGAAGTACAGACGGATGAAGGGAGTGAGAGAGGATGCCTTCCAGGACAGAGAGATTGAGCATGAGAAGCACTGGGTGAGGAGCGAGGGGGGGGGGGGGGGTGATGTATTGAAGGAGAAGAACATTGAGTCGTGCACAGTACTAGGTATTTTCTTCTTTCCCTTCCTTCAAACCCAGGTCCTGTATGACTCTGCTCTTCAGCACGAGGCCTCCTCTGACTGGGTGAAAGCAGTTGAGAAATGGAAAGCCTGTGTGAATGAAACCATGAAGCAGATAGAGGAGTGCAGGGTGCAATGTGAAGTTGCCTCTCAGCCGCTGCCTGAGGACAGGGGAGTCGACGGTGTTGACGGTGTATTTGAGAAGGCTGCAGGTAAAAAAAGAAAAGAAAAATTGACGACACTTGATTTCTCTGCTTTAAACTAGAAAGAAAAAGAATAAAAAGAACCCAATTTGATTGACCTTAACTGATCTTTTTTGTCTAGCTCTTTCCCTGTCCCTCCTTGCATTTCGACAGTCCTGCGTGACTCAGGTGGCCACAAGACCTGGAAGGATTTCTGCCCAGGAGGACTTCCTGCCCTTGCAGCTGGAGCATCTGCATATTGCACAGTTCAAAGGTAAAGGGTTGGGGGGGGTCAAATGTCCAGTCACAATGCGGCGTATGGGTTTCTTCGTCTAAATGTTCTTCACATGGTTCATTTCAAACCCTGGAGTTCCAGTTCACCTTATTTTGATGTCCATCCTCCCCACAGCTGGTGATGTCCGTGGAGCAGTGCAGACACTTCACGCCTTTCTCCTGTTTTACCCTTCTGACAAAGATTCCTTAGGCAACCTGCAGCTCTATTATGAGTCACTAGGGGGAGACACGGAACCACAAAGCACTCAGCCTGCACAGGTACTATTTTAATGACCATCACAGCAAATTCACCACTATGGTTATAAGAACCTAGCACCATTTAAAGTTTGAATTATGGCGTTAATAAGAATCAAACAGTCGCTGTCTCGTCACGCCAGTTCTTTTAGTCATGTCTTTCCTTGTATTTGTCACACAGGAAATTGTCACGTATGTCAGCCGCTCTTTGCAAGAGAAAGAATTGTTATATTTTGGGATGGAGAACCTCGACTTCACTTTCATCGACCCAGTAAGTAGTGAGACTAGAGTTGTGTGATATGACCACAATCTGCGTAGTATTAAATGTGTCAAATATTTACTTCCACAAAATTAAATCAACGCATTAGATGATTGCTTTCCTTTTAGGATCTATGGACCCCAGAAGAGGTTGTACCAGAATCTCTGAGGCATGTCTGGAGGTGAGAAAGTCTGAAGGAACTCTATTTGGTGCTAGGGGCATTTGTGAACGTTAATGTGACGTCAACACAGTTTTTTTTAATCTTTCTTTTTATTATTTTTCAGAGCTGAAAAAGAGAAAATGAATGACAAAATGCAAGCTGGAGATGAGCAGGAGGAAGTGGATGATAGTGGATTTTTTGCAGGTGAGTCCACCCTCTTGTTTCCATTTTTGAGGAATAAGGATGGTTAAGGATTTACCATCTCACATTTCTTATCCTTTCTCATTTGTCCCCTCTTCAGGTGGGCCAGTCCCTCGGGTGGGCGTGACCATCACCATGGATGATTTGAGCCTTAAAGGGACCAACCGTGTAGTACTCGACGGAGTCATGACTGAGAAGGAGTGTGAAAGAATACTGCATTTGGCAGCAGTAAGTCCATATTGTCTAGAGAGTCAGGATCGACGTAGCAATACTCTCACCTACAGTTTAATCTCATCTCATGATAGGCTGCAACATCTGCTGGAGATGGTTACCGGGGACGACGGTCACCGCACACGCCTCATGAGACATTTGAGGGCCTGACTGTCCTCAGGGCTGTGAAGGTAGGCGACCAGGCGATGTTGGGGTAATGCCTTCAGCAACCAAGGACAGTGGAACCTCAGTTGTCGAACATAATTCTTTCTGTAATACTGTTCGAAAACCGAAACTATTTTTCCCGAAATGCTAAGAAATAAATGGAAACTTTCTTTGGATCCTTGACTTGAAGGGCAAAAGAGAACTAAGCAGACAAAATGAAAAATCTGCACAGTCTTTCTGCTACGGCAGGTCGACTCAAACGGAACCTGCTCGGGTAGACTCCGCCTTTCGTGCATTCGAAATCCGAGGCATTTTAAACTAAACATATTTGGTCGAAAACTGAGCTGTTCGACCACCGAGTCGTTCGAGGAGCGAGGTTCCACTGTATCATATCATCTTAATAGGAACTGCTTTAACAGGGCTCTATTTTCTCTTGCAGTTGGCTCAGGACGGTCTGGTGAACCAAACAGATTCCAGGCTTCTACATGAGCTGGGAGAAAGAGTGAGAGACCTGCTGCATTCCTACTTCCGGAGCCCCTCAGGACTCTTCATCACTTTCACACACCTGGTCTGCCGCACTGCTGTTGCAGGTAATCCCCACTTTATCCGTATGTCTCTCGTGTGGGATCGCTATTATTTGCTGGAAGGGATGAACGTGTGGAACTACAACTACAGGCTGGTCTGATTTTTACTCTGTGGACTTTGACGTGTTGCTTGAGGAAGTGAAATAGTTCCTTTGATTCTCTGTGCCGAGGTGACCAGGAGGGCAGGATGGACCTGTCTCACCCCGTCCACGTTGACAACTGTCTCCTGGAGCCCGAGACAAAGCAGTGCTGGAGGGAGCCTCCGGCATTTATACACAGAGACCTCAGGTACTCAAAATAAACAGGCACAGTAGACAAAAAGGCAAACTGTATTAGTAAAGCTTTGTAAAACTTTATCAACAAAATATCAATGATTGCATTTTAAGGTCAAAGGTTAACCAACAGAGACCATGATGGGTGCTTTTACAGCTGAGTGTTTTCCCTCCCAGTGCCATCCTCTACCTGAACGACAACTTTGATGGAGGAGAGTTGTTCTTCACCAGCAGGGATGCCAAGACAGAAACAGTAAGTCGCTTTTCAACCTCAGGCCCACTCACTTTTGCGAGAAATGAAACCTGTTTTTCCCCTTCCCTCTCCGTGTCGTGTCCCCAGGCCAGAGTCAAACCCAGCTGCGGTCGACTGGTCGGCTTCTCCTCGGGGCCAGTCAATCCACATGGTGTTACCGCGGTGACCAGCGGCCGGAGGTGTGCGCTGGCACTCTGGTTCTCAAAGGAGAAGCTCTACAGGGACATGGTGAGCATGTTCACATCACACAATGTGGTGCTGTCATGTGTTATATAACACTGTAAGAAAAGTGAGAATTGAAATATAAAATATAACAGGAATGAAGGCGAGCCATTGTTGCTATACTTCTTCTTCTCTCCCTCAGGAGCGAGAGGAGGCAGAGGCCATATGGGCTGCAGATGGACAGCAAGTAGTGAAAAAGGACGAGGAGGAAGAAGGAAAAGTCATCCGGAATGCTCGGAGCCAGGCGCCAAAGGAGAGGAGAAGAGGGAATGTGGTTGGTGGCAGAGATGAGTTGTGAGAGCCATAACAAAATCCGACAGACTGAAGCAGTCGTCTGACTCCACTCCAGTGCACACATCGGTCATCGAACCAAACACGAACACTTGAGTTTTTAAACTCCACGTTCACTTTTCACGTGCTGCATTGTTTGATAAATTTGAATGTATTTTTTTTTTTTTTTTTTTGTAAAGCCGAATGCATGTTTGCAGACGCTGTTTATACTGTGTGTGATGAAGATATGTGAGGTAACACTGCTCTTCTATCGTTCTAATTTAAATATGAG
The DNA here is from genome assembly GCF_040956055.1 of Brachionichthys hirsutus. Classification (NCBI taxonomy): domain Eukaryota; kingdom Metazoa; phylum Chordata; class Actinopteri; order Lophiiformes; family Brachionichthyidae; genus Brachionichthys; species Brachionichthys hirsutus. The sequence continues at coordinate 85,852 of NW_027180478.1, forward strand.
CTGTTTTAAAGCTGCAGGAGTGATTGATTTCACGCCTTTTAGAAATGAAAAGGTCATAAAAGAAATAAATGTGAGTCTCTTAAGAACTAAAGTACTGGATCTTAAAACATAATTTAATGTCAAACAGGATGAGTAAACTGCTAACATGGCAGCTTAGTGATATGGTTTGCTCCCCTTTGAAACTTAAGCCGCAAAAATGCACCAATAATGGTTGCAGATGAAGCAAATACACTCGGGCCTGTTCAACAAAGTCATCAGTATCACCCGGCCTAAGCCAAAATCAAAAGACATTCCAGAAGACACGAAGAAGAAGAAGTTGACAGGAATCCGTCTTGGAAGGGTTACAAAGCTCTTGGAATCCACAGACGGACAGAAAGAAACATTATCCTCAGATGGAGAAGACTTGGAACAACAGTGAACCTTCCAAGAGCGTGATGAACGCTCATTCAGGAAGACAAGAGATCCAAGTAAAACATCTGAGGAGCTGGAGACCTCTCTCACCTCCAGAAATGCCACTGGTCATGGCTCCAAATGTTATCACCAAATATCTTTTTTTTTTTTACTTTATTTTTAAATGTTTTGTGGCATGCAGAGAATAAAATAACTCACCAGAGCCCCAGGTACAATTCAAATCTCGTCAACATTGTCATCGTCCACAGGTTGTGTAAAACAGTCCCATCTTTTGCAGTACTCCCCCCCCCCCCCCCCCCCCCCCCCCCTGCTGTTGTAGGCAAAGGCCGAAGGTCATATTCCAAGTTAAAATATTGCTTTTTGCCCTTTTGTCTGTTAGAGTTACATTTTGTGCTTTCTCAGGTTGCATTTTCTTTGTCAAAGTTGCATTTGAACATCTTTTTAACCATTTTACTACAACGCAGCAGCGGGAAACGTTTAATAAAGTAGTTGCATTAACACAGTACGTCAGAAACGACTGTTCAAGGCAGTAAGAGAGGGAGAGATGGGGGGGGGGGGGGGGGTGATAGAAAGAGCGAGATTACCAGTAATCTCTCATAAATGAGTGCATTTGTTTATGAAGCTTAAAAAATCTCCCATTTAAAATATGGAATGTTAATCCAGCAAGAGATGATTTAATCATTCACGTCTACCGTGGAGCGTCACCCGCTCAACCACTTCCACCTTATCCTTCCCATTACAGCCAGCCCCCCCCCCTTTAGTGCATTAGGAACTGAGTCAAGTACTGTTTACAGCCCATATTAACACTCTCACTCCCCTCTGTGTTGTAACCCCCCCACTGCTGCAGAATTGGGTCGGCGGGGTTGTTTAATGGAGTCTTGGCTTTAACCTCTTCCCTCCCTAACTTGCTGAAACCACGCAGCACCCTGAAAGTCTGCGTTAATCCTCTCTGAAGTGGGTGTTCTGTCTATATAATGCATCATAGATATCCCGGCCCTTTTCAGGAATTACAGACTAAAAATACACTCGTCCAACAATAACTTTAAAAATATCGGATAAACTGCAGCGATGCTAAAAATAACAGCAGAGATCAAAACATCGTTGCTTTGAACTAAGATAACACACTCGCTTTGCCTTTGTAGTGAGTAGTGCATGTTTGGATGCTAACAAATCCTTCTTTGTCTTTATTTTTTAATCCGTTCTGTGATGCATTTCACGGCTCTCAAATGCCATTTCTTTGAATTCCAGCCCAGCTCATTAATCTCAGTCAGTCTGCTTCTGTCTCTGCTGCTGCGCTTGAGTGAGCAAAAAAGTCAAAATGTTTAAAAGAAGTAGGAGGTAGCATAATAAAAGTCTACTGTGGCTAATTTCTAATTTCGACATGGCTTCTGTTTCACACGGGAAAAGATGCAAAATAAACTTCGCCAAAGGCTTTTCAAAGTGCTGCAAATGTCAGTAAAAATGCACCAGAGTACAAACACATGTAATTACACCTTCGACATGTTGCAAGCCTGTGTAATTACGTCTTTATGTGTAACCTTAGGTTACTCTGTGGTCTGAGACACGATGTAAAATTAGTAAGTACCGAGGGTGTGCCATTATGCTTGAAAACATATCATTCAAAGGTGTAGTACAGAGGAAAGGGTCTCCACAGAAACAAACAGGGGGATTTCGATTCTATTTGTTCAGCATAGTACATTTAACTTTGATGCGTGGTGCTGGAAGTGCTCATGACCGTGAGTGCGATTTCATAGCCAATGCACGTGATTTTCTTTGTTAGATAACGACAGATCATGTGCAGCGGTGAGTTGCACGCTGTCTAACAGACGGAGGAGGGCACCGGAGACGGGATTGGAAGACCTCTCTGCAGTCTTGGGTTGAACAGGAGGTGGGATGAAGCACCCCTAAGGACAGACTGTAAGCCAATGAGAGTAGTACAAAGCTTGAACCCTGTTCACGTAAGCATCCGTACCTGGTGAAACTGCATACTAGGAATGAACCATAAAGATCTCTCTCCTGAAACCCACAGTAACTCTGCGTCACCAGTCTGATCTCTGCTTCTGCCATTCTAATATTAGCTTCACCTTGGGTTTACGAAACACAAACCCTCTCGTCAGTCACGGATCCGTTAAAGACGACCCCAGCACCATAAAAAGCCATGTTCTCTGGGCCTCTATTTATCTTCCTTCCCCTCCCCTCCATGATTTCCATCCTAGTTTTTGAATCGGATTTAACCCAGCTCATGTCTTGTGACCCTTTAACCACATTTTGCACCTTGTTTGGTCCCCCCCCCCCCCCCACCCGCCCCAATGTCTCCTCTCCGTCTCTGTCTCTTTTTACCCCCACCCCTCTTTCTGTCCATCCTGGAGTTTATCCCTTGATTGCTGATCTCCCTTCATCCCTCCAATCCTCATCTGTTCCTCATAGGAGCAGTGGAGGGATATTCTGCTGTGTGTGATACCAAAAGTGAATGAGTGGGAGAAAGTGCTTTAACAGGCGGGCTCAACTTATGACTGCAAGCAGAGGGAGACCGCTGGAGGAACATTGATTAAAAGATCTGCCGGTCACATTGAAAGGAGACACCTGATCAGTAAGTGGATGGTCATGTGATAAGAATTGGCTTGGGAATTTTTTGGAAATTTGTGACCAGAAATTATTCTGTTAAAAAACTGGCTTTATAGGTGGCAAAACTGAATGATTGCTGTGATGATGAATCCTGACTTAAAAAATAATATTTCTTCAATGAAAAAGCTGCTAATTTTTTAACACCATATGCTTGCAATCTTATAGTTACGCGTATTTGCAGTTAAATATTCTGACATGGTACACGGAGATGAGCTTTAAAATTCTAACGCACTTGTATGTCATCAACTTTATGGCTTTATGGGAAGAAAATCTTCACGATGGTAAATATAATTTACCGGTAAATGATAATAGAATAATCCCTGTTGAAATGGTAATGATGGTGTCTTGTTATTTTATGATGGATAAAATAACAAGACACATTTGTTTTATTTTTTTTGGGTGAATCAAGGGCTTCTAGCGGCTTACAGAAATGTTATTTTATAAAAAAAAAAGTGTAATTACAATAAATACAGTCTGATTATTGATATACAACATTTCATCGCCTTATGCACCCAGAACAGACATCATAGCATCCATCTCTTTTTAGGAAATACTAGGAGACAATACTAATCTGTTCATTTCAGGTCAAATAAACAAGAACTGAATTATTTTATTTTATTTTTTTGGTTGCTACCTCTCATCTGTGGTGAAGATGCAACCTGCATGAGGCCACAGTTACCCAGTCTGTTTGAAAAAACCTGTCACTGATTTCCAGCCTCACAACACTTTCAGCGTCCCAGTCGAGATCCTCCACCTGCTCCCTCCATAACTCTCATCCCACTATTGCCCCCCCCCCCCATTCCATTTCTCCATCTCATACCCAGATGCAAAGAGCATTCAGTAATCGGATGAGAGCAGATTTGATTCAAAAGGCTTCCCTTAAAAACTCAGTCAGTCAGATTTAAATCTCACTCTCCTGCCTCCCTCTCTTCTCCCCTGATGCACTAATGCACTTCGTCACCCACCTAGCTGTCATTTAATCACATGGAACAATGGCAGCTTCCCCGGAACAGAATGGCAAAAGGGTAATAGCACGACTCAAACGCTGAAGCATTCATTACAACACTTATTATCAAAGCAATTTACCATCTGGGACAAAGACCTAAAATCCAGTTTCCAACTTCCTCAGCAGCTAAAGGCGGGGCAGCCATGCCCTTGCTGTTTGGAAAACTACAATGCTATAATCGCCATAAATCATAAGCCGTTTCGATTTCATTTTAATGTGTTTTCAGGTCATCATCCATCATCAGCAAAAGTTAGAGCCCAATAATAAACCATCTGAACTCCTCCAAAGAGTCACTCCCTCGTTCTCTCCTTCCTCTCCTTTTCACGTCAAACAAATTAGAAGCAAATCAGCTGGGTCATGTGTTGTGACAGGGACAGTCATTCAAATAGAGAGCGAGAGAGCAAGAGAGCTATTGCCACAGGTAGGCAAACAAAAAGATCAGCCCGAGTATTCCCTCTCATCAGTTTTCAAGGTAAGATTAAGACATCTATTTTTTATTCAAAGAAAGAAAAGCTCTTTGTAACATCTGTTATCGCCGAGGTGAACTAATGTAAAATCAGCCTGAGATCAGGACTCTGCCTTTTTAACTGTCCCTTGATTACAGTTATCACACTGTGCTTCTTTGTCCATTAGGTGATTGGTGACTGCTAAACATTCCATATTTAATCACGGCATTACTAAATTCAATAGCCACCAGCAACAGGCGAAGGCTCTCTGGATTGCTGATGGCATTCATTGTTTGGGAATTTATCGTACAGTGACAAGCGGCCGGCTCCTCTAATGACATTATTACAGGACATACCGGTTTGTGTGTACATTCAGGGTGAGGGTGCGTGTGTGTGTGTGTCACATACGCTAACGAGCGGGTACTGCCTCTGAATGCCATGCTTAAACATTCATACTGTCTGTGTGTACATGCATAAACCAATGTAAGAGTAGGTGTGTTCCTGTGAGTTCCTGTGCGTGTGCTTCCGTGGGTTTACGAAAGTTTGCAAAGTAGACGAGGGCAGTTTTGACTTGCAAAAACACACTTTGGTCAGAGACCGGAGATGGGAAGAATTCAATTCCGTTCAGATCAGAGCAGGCAAAATCTATAAATGAGTGTCCGGCCAATGCTAGAAAGAATATCTGTTGTTGAATTGAATTCATAGAGGTGGAATTCTAATTTTTTTTTTTTGGGGGGGGGGGGTTGTCTCTCTGCCATTTTGCTACCTTTCAGGATTATCTGCTTTTCTTGCCATCTCTCACTGTCTCCACTGGTGACATCGCCATGGGTGAAATGGAGGAACTGCGAAAGGAAGCAGACAGTCTCAAGGATCAGATCACTGTCAGTAGGCCCAGCAGCACCTTTATTAGAGGGAGAGACATGTAGTTCTCCACTGTGACATGATGTGACTATGATGAATATTATTCGTAATTACATTTTAGCCCAGTAGTCGGAACCAGACTGTGTGTGTGTGTTCTCCAGGCAGCTCGTAAGGCCGTGCAGGACACCACACTGCAGGAAGCGGCAGCAGGGACCACCGTGGTGGCTCGGGTCCAAATGAAGACCAGGAAAACACTACGGGGTCACCTTGCTAAGATCTATGCAATGCACTGGGGTGCTGAGTCCAAGTAAAATGCACAGCAAATTGCACACATGATTTAAAGAACACCTGCGGCTTTATTTCACGTCCAGGCTGTGGGAGGGGTCTGTTCAAATTTGGAGCGTCACGAAATGCTTATATGTCGCTTTCTTTCCCTGTTTCATTGTTTGTCCTAACATCAGGCTGTGTGTCAGTGCCTCACAAGATGGAAAACTCATCGTGTGGGACACGATTACAACCAACAAGGTGAGACACAACGAAGCAGCGACGGTTTAGGATTCTAGTAATGCAAACTTTTTAGTTGACACTGAGGATTAAGCCTTGCAGTGTAGATCCAACCTTGAGCCAATAGAAGTGCACACGCAACCCACAAGCCCTAAAGCGCCTGAAAACAAATATTTCTCTAAAACATCAAATACTAAGAAGTAGACAAGCAAGACTCAATCGTTTAAAAGGAGGGGGGGGGGGTTGTGTGTTTTATAATAATTACAATAATTTTAACAAAGACCCATCTACTAGCATTAAAGGCAAATTCAAACAAAAAATATTTTTATTGAAAACTCTATAAATTGGAGTTTATTTCCTTTCAGCGCTTACAGAAGACTTTTCCCGTGTCTTTTCTATGTCTCCAGGTGAACGCCATCCCTCTCAAGTCATCGTGGGTGATGACTTGTTCTTATGCGCCTTCGGGGAACCTAGTGGCTTGTGGCGGTCTGGACAACATGTGCTCAATCTACAACCTCAAGGGCAAGGATGGAAATGTCAAGGTCATGCGTGAGCTGGCAGCGCACACAGGTAGGACGACACGGCTCGGAAACGTGATCTCTTAAAGTCGCTGATGCTTCTACATTTGATGTCCTGGTGGGACTTCTGTTTTCCTTACTTGCGCTGTGCCTCGTTTTTTTTTTTTTTTTTACTCGATCAGGCTACCTGTCCTGCTGTCGTTTCCTCAGTGACAGTGAAATCATCACCAGCTCTGGAGACTGCACTTGGTGAGAATATATCATGTTTAACCCGTTTGAAAAGTATCTTGCAAACCGGTTCTCTGTAGATAAAACAGAAACAAACACCGCTTCTGGTCTGTCTCCTCCTCCAGTGTGCTATGGGACATTGAGACAGGGACCGAGAAGACCATCTTTGCGGGACACCAGGGAGACTGCATGTCGCTAGCTGTGTCCCCAGACTACAAGTTTTTCATTTCAGGGGCTTGTGACTTCACGGCCAAGCTGTGGGACATCAGGGAGGGCACATGCAGACAGACCTTCGGGGGCCATGAAAGTGACATCAATGCTATCGGGGTGAGGATCCTTTCTGTTTGAGATGCTCAAAGGAGGGCCCAGTTTCTGATCGCTCTGTCGCTATTGCAGTTCTTTCCCAGTGGTACCGCGGTGATAACAGGGTCAGATGATGCCACCTGTAAGCTGTTTGACCTACGGGCGGACCAGGAGCTCATCACCTACCAGGACTCCAGCATCATGTGTGGGGTGACCTCCCTGGCCTCGTCCCTGTCTGGACGCCTGCTACTCGCTGGCTATGATGATTTTAATGTCAACATTTGGGACACGCTTCAAGCTGAGAGAGTGGGTGAGTACAGGTTCAGAGTCTCTCTTCTATTATGGGGATCGGTCAGAAATGACACTTTTTGCAGATCATATGATGTTTTTTTTTTTTCTTCTGTGCTGTGGTCCAGGAGCGCTGGCCGGCCACGATAACAGAGTGAGCTGCATCGGAGTGTCCTCAGATGGCATGGCATGCTGCACAGGATCCTGGGACAGCTTCCTCAAAATATGGAACTGAAGCTATTCCTTGCTACCAAGCAGGAGGCAAAGAAGATTGGAGGAAAAAAAGAGCTTGAGGGAGGGAATGAGGGGCAATGGGAGCTGCATGGGGTGAGAAGAGGGTATTTCAATTGTGCCAAGTCCTATCTGACGTTGGTTTGTAATGTGAAGATTTCCTCCTCTCTTGTCACATTGCGCTCTCACCTTTCTTTTCACGTTACCAGGGGGGGATTTTGGGTGGCACATATTGTTGAGGTCTCAGAAAAGAACATTCCTTTTAAGTTTTATAGATCACATTGAAATCCATAACACATTTATGGCAGTAACTTTGAGAGATCACCCAATGAGAGCAGATACCAGCATGGAAATGGTAGCACACTGGATGATAGAAGAAAATGTGTCAAGATGTAGGTTCACAGTAGCTACTATATGCTGTGTTTTATATCCAAGCATAAGTTGTCATATGAATCATGCGAGTGTTTTTGTTTGAGACTAATTTGTTCTTAGTTTTCATAGATTCCCTGCATGCTTATATTTACTTAAGTTTCATTTTCTAATATTAATTAAAATAGAGTTTTAGTTTGCAGATGTCTATATTAGTGTTTGGGCTGTTTTGTGAGTGATTGATGGCAGAATATGGGTCTCATCGTTTGGTCTAATCCCCCCCCGAGTAGCTAGACCTGAAAAGTGCTTTGGTCAAAAAGTGGCAGATGGGATAATAAAATCGTTACCATGGCTCACTAAGCACTTACAAAAAAAAAAATGACCCATTTGTCTCAGGCGGACGTTGGTATGAGTGTTTTTAGATGGTTTAATGTGCACACGAGTCTGTACGACTGCTTACCTTTTCCTCACCAAGAGTACGAAATAAACTTGAAGAGTTGTGAACATGAAAACAAGAAATCCTGTAAGTTTTGAAACAAATTAATACTGCATCTTTTCCACAACTTGCAATACTGCAGTTTTTAAAACGACTAATAAAATGGGATTCTGCATTAAATGTTTTTGACTTTAATTTCTGGTGGGCAGACTTAAGAATTTTGCTTCCAAAAAGTTGATTACGGCAGTGGACATGGAGTCAGACATTAAATACATCAGAATTTTTAGGACATTTATATTTATCAGCCCAAGAAAATTTTCACAGATTATAGTCTCAACTCTAGTATTTAATACTTAATTCTAAAATGCTCAAGAATGAATGAAAATAGGTTAAAAAGGCATCAACTGATGTGTCAAAATAATTTAAACGGCAAATCCAATTCAATGAAAATTTGCAGTGTTCACTAGATTAACACATTTAGTGTTCATTTCATTTGCCCTCTTTGCAGGGAACCTGAATCTAGGAATGTTGCAAGTTTGGCGTTTCAGAATCAGCCCAAAAAAAGCAATACAAAATACAGCGATTAGATTATGCATCAGAATTTTATTTATATACACGAGAGAACAGGACAGAAAAATACCTGAAGTTGAAGTAAAGCGATACAGTATAACCAAGACGTCAATTAAAAAAAACTGTACATATATAAGCTTGTTTTAAGAGACAATAAAAGAAGCAGAAATGTAGATACTGAATCTTGTTCAATGCAGTGGATCATCTATTCTCCTTATCAAAGGAGACTGACAGCGTCCTGAGGTCCATCTGTCCGAGCCTCTGCCTATCAGGAGTAGACACCTTCAGCTTCTTCTGGAAAAACAAGACACATTACTTTAGTTGACTGAATTAAAAAAAAAAAATCCCAAATCATTGTAAACGTCTCAAAATTAATATTCAGTAAACAAGAGCAGTCGGTATCCCTATCAAAGTGTCAGTGCGTGGCAGTACCTGAGGACGCTGGATCCTGGGCGAGTTCGTTTCCCTCAGGATTTGCAATGGGGAGCGACCCTCATTGTCTTGAAAGAGAACAGAAACATTAACAACATGGATTTTGTTATGAGACAATGAGATGCCAAAGCTTTTTACGCGTACCTGTCTGGATTCGTCTGACAGGCGGTTCCACCTTCTCATTGGCCATATTCTTCACAGCCACAGCAAGAGCAGAGGAACTTCCTCTTCCACCGTATCCCTGCACGCCTCGAGCTCTTTGCCCAGTGGCACCGAAGCCTTTTCCCAACCACTGTGGCTTTAACACGACCGTGCTGGGGCTCCTCCCCGCTTCCAGAAAGGGGCGGTGGATGCTGGTGTCGGGTCGTGGCTCCGCCAAGCGGAGGACGTTTAATTGATCTGACAGAGTGGGAGCAGAGGGCAATGTGGACGCCGCGTGTTCCGCTTCCTCTGACACTTGAGCTGGTGAACAATCTGCAACGGTGGGTTCGTCAGACTCAGTCTTAAGAGTGATCAATGGAAGGGCGTACGAATGATCAACACCATCCCCAGGTAAGTCCTTTCCTGGACTCTGTACTGGAGACGACGCGCCATCGTAATGCACCTCAGCATAAACCTGGGACGACGTTGCTCCCTCATGACAAGTTATCAGACTCAAGCTTAGTCTCTTGTGAAGAGGGGACTCCTTTGCTTCTTCAGCCTCCTCCAGGCTCAAGTCTTCGGTCTCCAGCTCCACCTCAAATTGGGGCTGCTGAAGAAGCACAAAGGGGCTTGCGTCGGCAACAGACTGGAGAGGAGGCATTACAGGGGTGACCAGAAGATTCGCCTGCTCGGCCTCAGAGTCGAGGGAACACTGCTTTAGAGGAGGCTGGAGGGAATCGGTGGAAGCCAGTTCTTCACCCTTGAAGTCTTTTTGAGGGACTTTGCCTTCTGCCTCATTGTGGAACAGCAAGCCCAGACGGCGAGCGTAGGAGCCAACCGTCGCTGCAAGGATAAACGGAAGGAAACAATATTACGGGTCATTTCCACGAGTCACGCCAAAATGAAAGTTATTCATTACCAAATAGTCACCTCTTATGATGTCTCTGACAGGGGTGCGCGTAACGCCAAACGTGGGTGAGCGGGGGTCCGTGAACGCCACAGGACATTCGGCTTTTGCATCCGCGACGGCTTTTGGCACAAGCCCATTAACCTAAGAACATAATTTTTGGATTGAGTACCGGTAGCGTGCGATTAAACCATTCCACGCAGCTCACAGCATGTCTGGTAACCGACCTGAATGGGTGTTCGGTCGACTTCCGTCGAAGGAGAGCGTGGATCCATCAGGCGGCTCACTCGATTGTTCTTGATGGCTGGCTGTGGCATCGCTGGTGAAGACGCTGCTTCCTTGCTCTTAAAGGACCCCATGCTACTGATTTAAAGCGGTCTGGTTTAAAACAGAAGAGTTTTGGAAACGAAAACTCTTTAAAACTTGCAAAAATTACGTGCAGAATTCAGAGAGTTTAATGCAAATAAAATACTTGGGCACATTTCCACACTACTAAAAATATATAAACATAATTTAACTTATTGCCTGTACGACAGTTTGGTGTTACTTGTTAGTACAAATTAACTTACCGCCCATTAAAAAGATAATACATGAAAGCCAATGTTTTAACACTTATTTACTGTCAAAGCAATGCTCATAAACAAGGAAGGATAACATTCCTACTAGCATTGTTACCTTTAGCACAACCTTCACGAACTGATTAGAACATTTAAGCGCAAACTAGCTCGGCAAAACTACACGCGTTTCTTGATTTCGCCCTAAAAAACATTATTAACTATAAACATTGATGTCAAGCATGGAAGCGTAATGTCTTTGACCGTGCCAGACTAACAACAAACATTACCTGAAGCGCACAGTTGAGGACGACGAGATACTCCTTTCACGTATCCTCAGTTAACAACACGAGAAACGTTTAATTTAAAACATTTAAATAGCACGGATGCATGCTGTTATTTTTGAACTGACCAATCAGCGTGAACGTTGTTCCCATTAGCTCAGTGCTGATTGGCCAAAAGCACCATGTTGTCAAAACTGGGCGTGGACAACTGATTTTAGGTTAAAGTTCCTCCACTGGTACCTACGGTGGCCGGGATGTACAAAATACATGTACAAATGCCGATACAAAATTACAATTTCAGAAATAAAGCAAGCGTTGTTTATCATGTCGAAGGAGATAAATGAAATTTGAATCTTCCAGGCCAAGTGATCCGAAGATTCACACAAAAAACACAAACATATAAATTCTACAGTATTCATGGAAAAGTATCCTTATGCTTAACAAATCTTAAAACATGGAGGCAGGCGTTCAAACAGAATTATTGAGGATTTTTACTGCTCAATATTCATCATCAGTATTCAAAGATCAGAAAGATAAACACGTGGAAGAGGAAATGTGCTTTAGAACAGTAATGTCCAGAGGTGAAGACACAAGTATCACCAATTTGCAGCTGAAATAATGCAGATTCAGATTTATTTAAGATGATTTCATGTCTGTGAAAGGTGCAAATTTACACCTAGATGAAAAATATTCAGATATTGCCATGATAGAAAATCATACTTTAGTAGTTAAATCATAATGGAAATAAACACAATTTGTTAAACTATACAGATCTAAAGATCTAAATTCAGCAGCATCATCATGTTGACATCACACTTGTTATATTCAGGGTAATGATGGTTAGTTATAATGTAGCCTGAGATGTTCTCTCTCCGACTGCTACATATTTCTTATTGTATGTGCTGAATAAATACATGTATTTATTTTTGTAAGCAGTGTGTGCAAAGTAAGACCAATGCACTTGGCAATATACAATAAAATGAGATTCTACATCTACAATATGACACTATCTTTATAAAGACTTGTTAACTAGGTTAACTCCATACTTACTTTTACGTATTCAGCAACACAAGCATGTTTGGAATCAAAGCTTTATTGCTGAATATGAAATTAAACATCGAGGTCAGCATTTAACTGGCCTGAAAACACTTATAGTGCAACAATTATGTTACAGTACACAAAATGGCAAATAGCATTAATTTACAATGAAGCAAATCGTTTTACAAGAGCGATATGAATATGAGCATGAGGGGGAGGAGCCCAAAGAAATCATTCTCAATGATAATACAGTATGACCTTTTCATTCAATTCATGATTAATACTCAACCCAAACTACTCTCTCTCTCACACGCACACACACACACACACACACACACACACACACACACACACACACACACCTTACCATAACAGTAACAGTTCGGCTGGATTTTATTTCATAATCATGGCTGATATCTGATTGCTACAAAATTAAATACTTGCAAAAAAGAAGTGGCTTCTAGTTGGAGTTTGGACTCTATACTGCTATGCTACAGCAATACTGCACCTTTAATTTACATAACTGTAGTGAGTACAACGTTAAACATGATGAACTTAACTGTTTATTGTTGAATACAGAATCGATTCATCAATACGTAATCATTTATTTTCTTCAAATTTCCAAGGTCTGCATATCAATTGAAAAGGAGGAAAACTGACTGTCAATCATTTGAGATGCAGTAACGTGACCGAGTTACTGCTGGCTGCATCCTCAGCGGGGCTTCGTTTAACAAAAGTCATTGAAGTTCGCCCGATCACAAGATAATGTCTCCAAGATGGTGAACAAATGACAGCGTCTTCCCTCCATTTCCGTGGAGGAGGGGCCGCTCTGATTCCTCTGCGCTTCATTCAGTCGCCCAGGCATTTATCTCCCCGTGAAGCACACTCGCACTCGATGGGTCCCCACCCCCTGGATAATCCTCATTCAGACCCACCTTCCACCTCTCTTTGGCAGAAGTGAGCCAGCAATGTGTCTAAGTCCCGGTGGTCAGCAGCATTGTACAGAGAGCTCTCTCCCATCATGCTAAGAGCCATGCGCAGGGTGGACCAGATGTTGTCCGACATTAAGGTGGCTGCAGCACCTCCAGGACCCCTTGCGGCTCTCGCCCCGTCCCCGGCGGCCTGGCGCTGTAAAGATAAAGCCTCGAGAAAGTGCTCCACTGCCTCCCTGAGGATAAAATAAGAGATCGGGAGATTGAAATGAGATGAAAAAGCAGCAAATTCCATTTTCTTTTGCAAATGACTTTGATCCCTGAAAGATAAATAACAGTTGGAGTAACATATGGTGATCCTGAAACAAACATTTGGAGAGACCTTCCTGTTCTCTTGAATGACACAACTTTTGAGAAATTTTGTATATAATATGTAATAATCAAATCCAATTACAAAAAACAAAAAAAATTCTGATAAAGCAGATGTTTCTCAAATCTATCTCAGAGTAAATGGTAAATTCTTTGTTCTTCAGATTCATTAAACATAGTGAAGTGAAGTCACACTTTAAAACGGATAATTGGATAATACATAAGTTTAAGAAAGAAACATCTCGACATTTTTGGTGAACGTGGCTTCCTCACCTGTGAGCTCCCAGGTTGACACAGCTGATTCCCAAGTTGTAGCGACTGCGGACGAAACCCGGCTGCAGCTCCAGAGCCCTCCTGTAGGCGGCCACTGCTTCCTCCGAGCGGCTTCCATTAGCAAGTGTGGCACCCAACTTATTCCACAGCAGGTAGTCCTAATGGGCACCAAAGAAATCAAGTGAAAGCTCAGACACAAACATTATATACAGGAAGACAAGAGACTTTTGAGTACTCAGGTTCTACACCAACCTGTGGGGTGACAGACAGAGCAGCGCTGAAGCAGTCCACTGCCTTGTCGTACTCCCCGCTGAGGTTGAAGAGAACTCCCAGACCACACTGTAGCTGAGGGTCCACCTGCACGGGGTCGGCGTTGGCTGCATGCAGGAACAGGGACTGGACATCTGTGAACAAAGACCTGAAGAGGATAAGCAAAGACAGGGTCAAACAGAATAAAGCACAATATCACATTTGTTTTAGACTAACTTCTAACTAACGCTGAATCTGCTTGCTGCATTTAAAAGCTGAAATCATTCTCCATGGCGTTTGGGACACTCACTCTGGCAGCAGCGAGCCGAACCGCTCTCTTTCCTTGCCCCGTTCTGTGGCAGCATCCTTCAGGCGCTCTCGCTCATTCTGCTCCCACACGGAACGGTATTTTGGATTGTGCTTCAGCCAGTCGCGAAGAGTCTCACAGGCTTGTCGATGTAGCGACTCATTGGTGAAACTGACGGCTAACGCCATCAGAGCAGTCAGGTTGCCATTCTTCAGTTCTACGCATCTAATGACGAAAGAGGTGGCAATGGGAAGAGGAAAGAAGAACATCATATCGTTATTGTTAAGATAAACGGATATTATTTATTGCCAAACCCTTAATATAAATCAGGTGACAGGAGCGTCCTAAAGGGTGCAGAGGCAGCACTCCTGCAGGGAACATGGTCTTAGTATTTCTATCTGCTCAAGATGCGGCTTCCTCAGTGGATGATATCGGGTCTAGACAACGTGCCTTTCAGACCTGGGATCTGGTTTATAAAATGTCACTGGATACAACGTTTTGTTGCACATCAAAGACTTCTATAGTTAAAACACTTTACCCTGAAGAAATCTATTTCCATGACTCACTGAGTTCGCTTTTTATGAGACTATTAAAAATATTTTAATGGATGTTTACTCAAAACAGGCAGCAGAAAAGCACCTGCAGGCATGGAGTTCGTAAAAGAGCTACTAAACTATGAATGACAATTTCAATATATTAGTACTGTCTAAACATATATTAGTATACGATCAGACTTTGCGTCGTCTTCAGCCGCTTATCCAAATCCAGGTCGCGAGTTTACACCAGAGCCTATCCCAGCTGACACCGCGTGGGCGGTACAACCTGGATAAGACCCCAGTTTATCACAGGGACACACACAGACAAACATTAACTCTCACAGTCATGCCTATGGACAATTTAGAATGCTCAATACACCTAATTGAATTAGTGGTGGGAGGAACCCGGAGAACCCGGAAAGAACCCACATACACACAGGGAGAACATACAAACTCTGCACAGCAATGCTGCAGGTGGAATCGAACCAAGGACCTTCTTGCTGTGGGGCAAGCGCCACCGTACTGCCCCTATATAAGTTATATAAGTACTAAAACATTTAAAAACTGCACATTTAAAGAAAACAAATGACTAATATATAGATAGCGTAACTGCTTTATAAATGCAGATACAGTATACGAATGATATTTTGCCTTTGCTTTGCCTCTGAAGTGATGAGTTTATACCATTATTTTGCAATTCTAATGTCCCACCTCCGGAGGGCGCTGATGGCAGCAAATTCTTGCTCATTTTCTGCCTGACAGGATCCGAGATACTGCCATGCCTGGAATTTAAATCAGTAGAAATGCACGTACAGTTAAATGTGTTTTTACATTTACTATTAAAACAGACAATCACTGAAGTCAGAAGAGTCTCACCAGCTGGTTGTCTGGTTCTTTCTGTACAGCACTTTCAAAGAACCGCACCGCACCTGGGATATCCCCTGCCTCCATCCGCTTCACCCCCTCCGACAGCGGGTCTGGGTGCGATAAGTAGGGGTTTTCGTCTTCAAACTGATACCCCTGAGACGCAAGAACAATGTGCGTGCTGCTCAGAATACCATACGTGCACATCACAGCATTATCAGGAATCAACACAGTGTCTGTTGAGCTGTAAGTAAACAAAGAAAAGTCCTGGAGCAGTGAGCCAGGCTGCTCAGCAGCCTGAAAGCTACCTTGTCATAGGAGGTATTGAGCAGCTTATCAAAGTCAGACAGCCAGGGATGGCTCTCTGCATCCCTTTTAGCCATCTCCTCCCACTCCTGCTGCAGCTTCTCCCAGAAATCCACATCACTCTGACATGACAGAAATGCATCATGAATTCATGGTCTCCTCACATCGTATGACATACTGTTCCAGACCTTTCGCAAGCATTACTTTTCTAGGAGACTGACAAGAGCATACCGATCCAGTTTTTTGGATCGATTACTAAATTGAGACTGGTTTGTTCCTGTTTTTTAAACAGGATCAAGTTAATTTCCGAAGGGTTGTGTGCGTCACCAGCTACGATTCTAGTCTATTTGAAATTCATTTATCATTTGTTTGCGTCACACCTCCACAGCAGCTTTAGCTTCTTGGAAATCTGTCCCTGTTGTGGTAAACTCATCCACCCAGGCTTCAGCTGAGTCCAGGGACACCTACACAGGGATGAAGAGCAGAAAGACTGGTTGACTTGAGTAAGCAGGTTCTGGCTACTATCAATGTCCTTAGAGGTGAGGATGGAGGCGTTAAAACGGGAAAAACAGAAGGAAGTGAACAAGGAGGACAAGGGTGAAACCAGAAACTACAGAAAAAGCTCCTTCTCTCTCACTCCTCTAACTTTTTTTCCAGGAAATGCACCGAGCAGCAATAAAATAAATATACAGATATTATATAACAATAAAAAAAAGTGTGTCTTATGATTTAGGCATAGGAAAAAGCTCAATGTACGATACTAGTTTAGTACAGTAAAAGCTGCTACTCAGTTTAAAAATAATATAATTACTACACTACCTATCGTTGCCATGACTACAGAGGCCCTACCTGCCTGATGACCTTGGCCCATTGCTCTGCTTGCTTAGCTTTAACTGTCTCAATCTTCTTATTCTTCTCTGGGGGTTCCAAGGGAAGACTCCCTCCCCCCGTCTCCACCAGGAACTATGGCATTAGGCGAGGACGAGGTGGGAATAGGGCGTTTTGAAGGAGGGGAGCACAGTTGAGGTTTTTGAGGGGGTCGAAGGAGCAGCACCAGTTTAAATGAGGAGGAGGTTGAGATGAAGGGTGGTTGCGGCAAGCCCAGAGTTAAAATGCATGTGAAAGAAAATGGCAACGTTAGATGGCAATAAAACATAAAGGAGTCAAGTTTGACAGATGTGAATGATACGCCGGAGGGGGGGGGCAACACTCGCCAACTGCCAAGATCATAAAAGAAAATAGATGAAGGGTTGGTTGTGAAACAGTTTTGTATCAGTAATGTTCCAGTCACTGGCATCATCTAGTTGTAGATTCAAAAATTGAGCAACTACATACAAAGTTTATTTGGAACAACAAGGTCAAGTTTGCGACAGTAATTGATTTACCACGAGAGAGGAGGTGTGTAAGGACTTGGCATTCCATTTTATTCTGCCAAAAGACTTGCTGATTATTAAAGTCTGTCATGATGTCCAATATGTTCTGGGTGAATCTGCTTTGCTCTCATGCTCTTCAGCCAATATAGGAGTTGATGGATGATAACAGTGCAGTGTTTACAGTGTAGGCAGAAAATCACTTCCAAAAATATTTGGAATATGGACAAGGAAAAAGGATGAGTCATAATCAAATGCTAAACTCCAATCAATCAATAACCATCCCAAACTGCTTCCATATAATTAGACTGAAGGTTTATATTACCCCACTTATCCTTCCTGAGGTAGCTCATATTATTCTGGATTTATGTTTGACGAGCAGTGTAGTAACAGTTAGTAAAATATTTATTTATGTACTTATTCAACTAAAAAACCAGCATGTTGTGCGTTTCGTTTCCTTTAACACTTAAAATCAAGTTATTCTGGCTCCTTTCTCCAAATTGACCGACCACAGCTTTCAAGGGCCGTCTTGCGTCTTTAGTTTGTTAAACTGATGAGGCACGTAATGTTGTTTTAATTTTTACGTCATACATTGAGGCTGAATTGATATGCAGATTTAGATTTTTAATCACTAACTTTTATTTTTATTTTTTTGCTTGGCAGAAACGGGCTTTTATAGTTTATGACTTGATGGGAACATTTCTGTGTGAAGCGAATGGTGTGATTGATTACAGCCTCAGCAAAGACAGGAACTGAAGGAAAACTGAATCAAGATGGGAATAAGTAGAGCTAGACTGTGACCCTTAAGAACTTAATGCACAGGAAAAGAGGCAGACTTGTTTCATTGCTGCACAAATTCCATCTGCACCACCGGGCAGATTGAACTTCCAAGTTACGGGAATGAAGAAGCTGCTTTTGGTTACATGTTTGGAAAAGCTTTGGATAATGAGTCACATGTGCTCCACCACTATTCCCAGTTGCAACCATTCCCTCCTCAATGGGCAATAACTCGTACCTGGTTGAGGTTGGAGGCCCAGCTCTGAGCCTCCTCGGCCTGAGCTTTATCTGTGAGCTGTTTGTCTGTTCTGCTCTCCACTGTCACACTGCCCTCGCCAATTTGCCTAATGAATCGCAGGAACTACACAACAGTCAAAAAAAAACAACAACAGCAAAAAAAAAGTATTTAGCATTACTAAATCATCAGATTTACGCTAGTTTATGTCAAAGCCTACACGTTGCTGTCCAAACGTAAACAATAGAATTCAACATAGCCACTAAACTCTGCCTCCGGGGAACCACTCCACAAAAAGACATAGATCAAAGAAATGGTGTCAGATATGTAAAAATAATGAAGTATGGTATAAATAAGATCCGATCCTATCCAGTCACTGCTCACCTCTGTGTTCTTCAACTTTGGGTCATCAACCTTCGAGACAAGTTCATTGGCGGCTTGCCTCAGCTCTTCTCCTGATTGATACTCCTTTGTCCTGTCAAAGTAACAAAACACTGTTATAAATCACTTTATTTAAATACCCTTCATTGCATTTTGACTGTGATGAACATCAGAAAGATACATTTTATTATTGGATATTTTTTACATTATTCATGTCCCCCAAAGCCCTCTCCTAACCAGTCATTCTCTTTGTCTCCAAGGTCTCCCAGCCACAACTTCTCCTCTGACTGCTCCAGATACTCCTCTGCCCAGCGTCCAGGATCTGATAGAGGGGGGGGGGGGGATAAAAGCATTAAGCATATACAAGGATTCACTAAGGATGCATGTTGCAAGCATAAGAAAGCACAGTTAAAACAAATAAAGATACCTGCAGCCTCATCAATAAATTCTCTCGTCCAATCAGCATCTGCTGCATCACCGAGATTGATGATCCCCGGAGCAGAGGCGGAGTCGGGACCAGAACCTGAGATGAACTCAGCTGCCCAGTCACCAGACAGGGCCAATGCTGCCACATCTGGAGCTAGGACAAGGAAATAGATGGTGCATAAGAAGCTGAAAAAAGTTTGTGTTGTCTCATGTCAGAAAAATACAACAAAAATTAAACTAATGCACAAAACACATGAACGTGTATTTGTACCCCTCTGTGGAGCTTGTCTGTAGCTTTGCTGGTCAATTTGCTGCATCTCCTCCAACAGCTGACCCATGTCAAATGTGTGTGGGGGTCGTGGGGGGGTCTGAAGGAACTCATTCACCAGCTGGCGCAAAATGAAATCATGTTACCATACCTAATACAGAAGGGTTTTTTTTTAAAGACTTTTAGAACATGTAAAGAGTAACCATGGTTACAAACCTCTTCCTCAGTTGTGATCTCTATAGCACTGGGGGGAATCTGAGAAAGCATGAAGGAATAAAATGTGACGATCTAATAATGCTACGTCTGCTGTCGACGAGCAAATTTAGTTTATCGAAAAGTTGTCCGCCTCCATATACAAATTACTCACCGTCGGTGTTGAGCGGTGCTGCCATGCCCCGCCTTCCTTTGTCATGTGACTAGTCAACTTCATGAGAGGGTTGGCTCCCCCACACTCTGCCTCCACCAACTCCCGCATCGCCATGGCAATAGAGAGACGAGGCAAACCCTTTCAGACCACCTGAGAACACGAGGAAAATGAATGGATGCATTGCGAGGTTTGTCTCCCGGCTGTAGATGACAACTGTTCAGACTCCTACGACCATCTCAGGATACAAAACTTCTATAATCACTGGAAGATGAGGACTGAGTGCTGCACACACATCACGCTTCCAAGGAAGGAGTAGAAAATCCTAGAAAAAACATTAGTGCTCGGGACAATGTTGGTGCGTGGATGGCAACCATCCCCACATCCTGCAAATGTTTTATTCGGGAAATATATTTAGCTATAATTATAATAATTTGGAAACTAAAGTCATGTACAGGGCATGGTTACGATAAATAAAAATTAAAGATGTATGCGTAAAACACTGCTTCGTGCTGATAAAACATAATAAAAAATACATCGGCATGCAGTATTAAGTCACACCTTCAATATTAAGTTCTATTTCATCCCTTTTTCATATCTGAAGTTCACTTACATGATCCTCCAAAAGTACAAATTCTAATAATTATTTACTCTTTACTTCTGCAGCTCAACTGACTGACCTACATCGAGACCCAGCGACGAACAGCTGACAGACTGTTGTACATGCTGGCCCACTCTATTTGTTCCACCTCCCCGGAGGGATGTGCAATGCTTCAATTTCCATAATGAATTGCCAGGAATAGAAATTTAATTCTCTGTCTATTATCGGGTTCTCCGGCTTCCTCCCTCCACCAAAAATCATGCAAATTAGGTGCATTTGGTTCCACTAAATTGCCCACAGGTGTGAGTGTGTGAATGATTGTCTGTCTGTGTCTGCGATGAACTGGCGTACCCTGCCTCTCACCCTGCGACCCGGTAACGGACAAAGCGGTTTGGAAAATGAATGAATGGATGAATGTCTATTATTGAGGTGTACGTTGAACATCACCACAGAAAATATTCCGGAGGGGAGCTCATTCTACAAGTGCGTTTCCAATCACTCATCGTATCTTGACCAAAGGCACGTAGTCAGCTCCAGGGGAATGCTGCTGTGTGGAGTGATGAAACCAAAATGTAACCCGTTCACCCATGGATGACTGGTACGTCTTTAGGAAGAAGAATGAAGTGTATGCTTAAGAGAATCCAGTATCTACAGTGTAGGCACGTTGGTAGCTTAGTGATGCTCTGGGGCTACTGTCCTTGCTCTGACCCTGGAATCCTTTGGCGTATAGAGGGTCAGGTGGATTCCATCAAGTATAAGGAAACCACAAAAAGAAAATACGTCATAGAAAGTTGAACATTCAGTGTCTTGAGACAATAAGAAGTTGGTAAAACTAGCATTCTGTGCTGTATTTTGGAAAAATCTTGTGTTATTTACAGTCTGTACTTGAGTTGGTTATTGCAATGGCAGTAAACGGCATTTTCCAATAAACCCAATAGACAATGGGGAGTTTATATCAATTCATTCAGCTGTTTGTATGATGATTAGGGTCAATGTAAGAGGATTACACGAGATATTAATACACACGCCATCACAGACAGGCAACTATGTCATGTTTAATCGCTCATCTATATACTAAAAAAATGCGAGATAGCTGGTTTCGGGAATTATTCCAAAAACAAAGGCGAAATGCAAACTTTGGCACATTGCGCACCTAAAAGCAACCCACTGGTATCAAGCCGGCTAACTGCACGGAGAGCCTCGCTTGCACTTGTAGCTCTGTGTGTCTGACACTAGCCGTGGTGTTGACCACAAACAGCGCTATTAGCTTTACATACCGCAATCAAGCTAACGTGTCCATAGCCGACGTGGTTCATTAAAAATAACGCCAGCGAGCCAAAAGAAGAAGAATTCAAGCAACGACGTCCCTTCCAACAAAAGCGAATGTAGCTAGAGGGTGCTAATGGCACTAGCTAGCTAGCTACTGTCGGGGACAGGTCGTTGCAGGCATGAATAGGCGAGTAGCGTGATGTTCATCTCACCGCCGACAGCAGCTGCTGGGAGTCCCCCCGGCTCTGGTCAGCCCTTTTCCGCCTGATTCTAAAAGTTGTCGCAGAAAATCCTGGCAGAAACCGTCTGAATCCAGCCGCTGTTGTGCACTCGGCTTCCGGACGCTTCTCCTTTATTTACCTTCTGCCTCCATGACCCACAACACAAAACCCCCTCCACCGATCACTTAAGCGCCTGGATGGGTTTTGTATTCTCGCACAGCTTTACGTACGAAGATGTCGGCGCTCGACAAAAACAAACGTAGAGAGGCCGACGGAGAAGAATTTAACAACGCAAAGGTTTTAACGCTGGAGACTTTTGCCGTAAAGACCGAACTGTTGTTGCCAGGTGTATAATACGTAATATACGTAAGTGTAAATGTGTGCGTGTTTCTGGAAGATTAAAGACGTTACGTTAACAACTTAAGACAGAATTTTGTATAATATTTTATGTTAGCTTCTATTATTTAATGATCTGAACACTACTCTCACCTGTATATTACTGTGGTTGGAGTGTAGAAGCAGTATTTTGTCAGTGTTTACCTTGAATACTGCAAGTGTAGTTGGCTTCTTTTTTAAATCTTATGTTATGTTTTTTATCTTATTTTGAAAAGTAGTGACTGGTAACT
Source organism: Brachionichthys hirsutus (assembly GCF_040956055.1). NCBI lineage: Eukaryota > Metazoa > Chordata > Actinopteri > Lophiiformes > Brachionichthyidae > Brachionichthys > Brachionichthys hirsutus. Next base: position 108,378 of record NW_027180478.1, read on the forward strand.
CGGGTTCAGATAAATGTGGTGTGGTACAAATGTAATTCTTGTACATTTTCATATATAACGTTGCTTTTAAAATTATTTTCTACAATGCCATCGTCTTTAACAAGAACACTTTCTGTCGTGGAGATCTCATATTGTGTTTTTATTATGAATTTTTGTTCTTTTTGACCATAACAGCTAGTCAGCATAATCCATGTCATCATTGTATCAATAATTACAGGTAATGAGCCAATAGTAACAGTAATAATATAAGTTATTAATCAATGCAATGTTTATTCCTTCTTAACATCACACTCAGAAACGACGGGCTTTATTTACTGACAGGTTTAGCACTGCACATTGATAGGCTACACAGAAAGACAGCAAGAGACACAGAGAAAGAGGTGAGGGGAAAAGGGAAGGGGGGGGGGGGGGGGGGGGGGGTGAGGAGAGGCGCACAGTTTTACATTCATTGAACCAAAGATATCAGATGGAGTGAAAACAAGAGGAAAAAGTTTATAAAATGTGAAAAAGTAACACAGAATTGTGAAATATAAAATGAGTGAGACATATCTAAGTATCACAACATTGTGCCCTCCTTTTTCTGTGATTCGGATATTGACAAGTTCTTAAATTACAACAATATTACACACAAATTAAGAGACACTCACCAAGCCAGGGATTATCATCTTTATCACTACTACGGTACTGTTATTATCATTGTACTGTTTTTTTGATGCTGCAAAGATGAAATACTCAATTTAGAAGTACAAGGAAATCATAATCTGCTTCCCTCACATAATGCGCAGAAAAAGTGTGGCTGCAACAATTGTAATAGTAATAACAATAATATCATAATATTAATCATTATATGTACAGAAAATTCATTACAATCAAAAACTGCCCAAGCTGAGCTGACATTCTGGAAACAGCAGGGGTAGCATTATGGGATGTGCATGTGAGCATTTATGTGTTTGTATGAGATGCCTTGCAGTTATTGTAAAAGCAGTGATGGTTCATTTAGACATTCCAGCAGTCACTGTGTGTGTGTGTGTGTGTGTGTGTGTGTGTGTGTGTGTGTGTGTCAGAGCTGTTAGACTTCAGGTTTATTGAAGACAGCACAAGCTCTGATATGACCCAGAAATCACACAGACATGGGCTCAACACATTGAGGCCTTCACTGTGTGTCAATGGAATATTGCAAGAATACAAAGCTCATGGAAATTGTTGTTGATAGTCCTCAAATCTTCTCATCTAATCATCAGCCCCACATAAGATACAGTCAAGCGCTGAAGTGCTAAAGTCATCACAATACCAAAAGAAAAATACCTTCAAACATGGATTTTTATATTTAATAAATATGCTGAAGAGTGACTGTAATGTCAGACCCACAGTGTATTACCTTTCTGCTCAATGGTGATTTAGAAATGTGAGGCGAGTGGATGCAAAGAGGGAGAAGAGCTTGTGCATGGACTTCTCGAGTCAATTTAATAAGGAAGTGCAGCGCCATGGATCAAGGCTTTGTTTCTTTGCCTGGACATCTGTTCAAGGCCTGCATGCTATGGATTCTTCCAAATTTCATTTTGTAAAGATTAATATTGAGACAAAGAACGGGATTTCATTCTCTGTTAAATAATAAACATTACAATACAATCTTCTTATTTGCAATTTTAAAAAAAGCTATTTCATTCAGCCAGTATTACACTCAACAAACACATTACCATCTTGTGATTTAGCACTGGCGCACCACGTATAATTTTGGTGGGGCTTGTTAAAGTGGTTAAATTACGTAAACTGTATACATTGTGCCATAGAACATTTAGGTGGAGAACAACTGCTCATTGTTGGCTATAGGTCACATGTGGCATTGAGTGTCAGGAGTATTACAGTGACTGTGTTTGTATGCATACATTCCTTTTACAAATGGTGTAAGCAGTTGTTGATATTAAGTGTTTGAGTGTGTAACTGGTGATCCAGTGTGTGGTTCCCATGAGAACTGGTGCTGAGACACACGCAGGCGGCTCAGTAGCGACGGGCGCTGCCATCCCTCCCCTCCTTTTTGATAATGATTCGCTGGTCATCATTGGCGTCATCAGGTGACTCTGCAACTTCCTCGTCCTCCTCCCCCTCCCCCTCGCCCTCCGTGTCAGCAGATATGCCCATTCGAGATTCATAGGTCTGTGTGAGAGAACAATGTTAGGATAAAACAAGAGCAAAACATATGCGGCCATTTACCGCCAAAATTCAAACAGCATATTTTCACCTCCATGGGGTTGACGATGATGGTGAGTGCAGAGTCATCCCATTGGCCATTGCCGTCCTTAGACCCGCCTCCGGCACCTTCATCCCGGCGATGAATGGAGCGAATTCGGAACACTCCGAGGATCACCATGACAACCAGGAAACCAACACACACCATAATAATAACCGTTGCTGCTCCTGGCACCACTGGAAAGGAGAGAAAAAAAAAGAACATGCCAGGATGATTATGAATAATAAAATGATATTAAGAGTATGCATGCCAATAAGACAAGTCAAGCCAGTTCATCTGCATTTAAAACACAACAGTGTTGCCTAAGATGCAGCGTAAAACGGGACAAAAACCCGGTGAACAAATTCAAAGAAATGAAAACAAGAGATACATTTTAAAATCTAAAATGTTTTAGTTATGGACAACAGAATTCAAGCTGAAAGTGCCACCAACTGTGTAACTGTAATTACTGCAGCAGTGTAGCAGACCATTACACAGCACACACTGGTAACACTGCCTCACCACGCTCTCTCTACCCTTGCTCTGTGTGCCCAGGCACCTGCCTTCATTAAAGCTCTGCTGCAGACATTTATCACGAGTTAGGTTTCCAGGGGTCTTTTTAATTTGGGTTTATTGCTTGGTTCTCACCCAAGGCATAAAACTAAAAGACTGTGCCTCAGAGGCTGCAGCTCCCGGACTCTGAAATGATCTCTTCTGGACTTAAAGGGGACCCTATGGAGTTTCCTTGTAAACAGACATTAACGTGATGTTTGCATTCAAGGATAGAACAAGTCTCTGTGTCTATCTTTGAGATCTAAGAGTGTTTCCTTCTTAATAAAACCTTTAGAATGCTGATTTCGCATTTCCTGCGACGCAAGTCAACCATCAGTTGTCAAGACTGAAAATGAAACTATTTGATTCAGCTTGGCTGGGAATCAAGCCGGAGGCACTGTCCATGCGTTGTGAGTATTAACCCTTAACCGTTTAAGGCTCCTACCATTCCATCTCGAGCTATGACTGCACGTTATGTCTTTTTGTCCTTTGCTATGAAGCACTTCGTTACACTAATAATTCATGCTACAGTGCAGGAAATGCTGATGAGAGGAATATGTCACCTGAGTTGCGGTGTGGATTGGGCAGAGTGTGTCCACTCAGCTCTCCAGCATGGTGGGATGGATGGAGAAACTGCTGCTGGGAGGCCAGCAGGTGGGATGGATGGTACAGGCTGTCCAGGGAGTGGAGGAAGTTCACCTGCAAGGATGGAGGACGGGAGGAATAGAGGAGAAGGCATAATGAGTTCAGTGTTACTGCCTCAAAATGACACATTGCAATCACTGCATCGTGATTATTTGTACGGCTGCGTAATCTAAATGATTTGTGCTTGTGCACGTCGATACCAGGGGACAATGGCCCTTCTCACCTCGAGAGTCAACTCATTACTTGTGTATCTGCCATTCATCTCAGAGCAGGACAGGCGGAACCGCCTCTCGAAGCGAGCTGAGCCTTTGGCCAGCCGGTAGTGGACTGAGCGAAGGACATCCTCGTACACGGAGATGGATTCAGCTCCTGGAAAGAGTGCAGAAATATAAAGACGGAATAAAGGAGAAGGGGTTAAGTACTGAGGGGGGAAATTATACAGTGTGGAGGTTTTAAAAGATCTGTCAGATGAGAAATGGTCTTCATTTTGTGTTCTGCTCGTATTCTATTCCTATAGAAAAATGAGATTTCTTGCATATTGTTTGAGCCATAATCAATACTTTATAGATATATTGGTGCCTATCAATGCCTGCACAAGAATTAATGGCAATAATACTTTCCCTTGCCAAAGCCAATAACAAAAGAATGCTCTGCACATCTTTTTTCATGAACAGAAACAGGTTGTCCTTATGCACGTTACCGGTGATGGCAATATATGCAGTAGTATTGATGATTTCCAGTCCCCTCTCTCGCACAACATCCATGTCCACCAGAAGCTCTTCCCTCTCTGAGTTTAGCTCTTCTCCCAGTGGTTGGACTTCACACCCGTCCAGCGTGTGAGCTATAGCGTCAGACATCAGAGCTAAGAGGCAGTGAAAAGGAGATCAACGGCGACGTCATTAACCAAATTTTGCAGACGGTTAATTACAGGGAGGAGCTGTGTGTTAAAACAAATCGTTCAGTTCATCTCCTAATACCTCATAGATGTACAGCAGCAGTGGGGACACTTAATGCATGACTCACCTCCACCCTCCATACCCTGTGCAGCTGTGTTGACGGCATGAGACAAGGAACAGACGATCCGCAGCTCAGGGAAAAGGGGGACACCACGCGGACCTTCGAACTCAGGGGCAGGACGGGCCAGATGAGGACCGACCCCAGACAGCGAGATCTGAGGGGCGTCCGGCTGGAGGACCACCAGGTATCCTTCCAGCTGCTTGAGGGACAGGCAGCTCTCCTCGTTGAAACATCTGGCGGGTAAATAAAGGCGAGTGTGATGCAAATAAAGAATTTGAAAAGGAGAATTTAAAAATGTCATTGACTGGGTAACTCAGCTGTCTGCACCGTGTCAGATCCAGATAAGACTTTAAAATCTTATCCAGACATTAAAGTTGCCCATATGATAAATCCTATGATGAAGTTAAACCACAATTCTTTAACCTCACTGTGAGCATTGTAGCATGCTCATGTTAGCATTTACCTCAAAGTAGAGCTAATAAAGCTGTAGATTTCCAACTTGCACACAATTTAGCAATGATGGATGCAAAGTGACAGAAAGGAAGATGACATGATGATCCTGAGCAAATAGCTCTAAACCCACAAAGAATGATCTCAGTCTAATAATTTCACTATGGTTACCTTTACCATGGAGATTTTTATTTTCCACAGTTATTTTTATTTGTTTGTATGCCTATTATAATGTCCAGTCTATCATGGGGCTATCAGGTGTGCTAACACGGCGGGGAATCTGAGCTGCCTTGATAGAGGTTAGGGTTAGAGTGGTGTCTGAGTTGTGACAATGAAAGAAGCAAATGTCTTTCCAATGTATCTCTGTTGGAAAAATAGCCTTCCAGACAAGGGGAAAGCAAATCGAATTGATGACAAGCTGCACACATATTTATTCATCTGCACTATAATTCAGCATCAAATCAGCAAAGGCATTTTGCAAAATATGTCCATGTGTGTGTGTTAGATTTCTATTATCAGAGTGAACAGCTGCCTCTCCAGAAGGGCCTGCTGTTCAGCCATCTGGGTAACTCCTGGCCTCCAATCAGTCTAATCTTCACACACGCAATAAAACATGCAGAAGAATAAAAAAAAAACCTCCAGTTCACTTGAGTTAAGCCAAGGAAAGAAAATCCGTCCATGACCTTGAGCTTTTGGGATCTTACAATCACTCTGTGGAAAAAATCCTCCAGCACAAACTTGTGGTGCGGTAATAATTTGAATCTTATACACATGCGAATTATAAGAATGTCTGTGCAGCTTGAGAGTTTTATAGGATCCGATTTTTTTTTTTTTGGCAGGATGCTAGTTTAAGTATAAATACAGAATATACCTTAGAGCATATGTGTGCTTGACTGTACTTTCCTATGTGAATTAAAATTGCATGAGCTAAAAGTGGCTGCTAAAGCCAGAGAGCCAGTTTGCAGATGTTAAGCGTGGTTGAGCACTGGCACGGAAACTGAGTTTGTGTGCCTTTCATTTACACAGCCATGTGCTTCAGAGCGATGCAGACCGAACCAGGCTGCTCTGCTGCTGAACAACATTGTGCCGTCAATCCGTGCGGAACCGCCAAGGCTACCGTGAAAAAATGTGGACTAAAGGAATATGTTTTTTTCCTATGTAAATAACTGACTAATAGGACAGGAGATGCTCTTTATTTTTCATTGGGGGATATTAAAAAGGAACAACATCAAAATGGTTTATTTGAATGAATCTTTCACTAACTTCAGCTCCAGATAGATTACATTTAAGAAATGTCTGAACAAAGAGATAAGATATTCCTCGTTATCGCTCCTTTGACATGTTTCCTATATAGTCAGCTCTTTTATGTCGCACCAGTTCTTATCTCAGTCCAGGCAAAGTCAATGTTTGATGAGATCAATGTTAAAGAAGATTCCAGAGCGTGACACTGTGGGATTCTTATTCTTACTCTTATTCAGCACGTTCTTTAAACTCTTAGCAAGTGTCTGATGTACCATTTTTCCATTATGATACTTTACACTTCATTTAACTTCCTTGAGCTTGTCTCATTTCAGACCGAGCCAGACTGACTTTCAATCATCCATCCAATTTCTGTAATCCATTTATCATCTGCCGGATTGTTGGGGGGGGGGTATACCAGAGGACATTGGGTGAGACACACGATACCATGGATGGGTTGACACAGTTCACCACAGGGCTGACATGAACAACCAGCCACAATCACATTCACCATTTCAATTATGTTGCATGTTTTTGGACTGGGAGGAAGCTGGAAAGCCCAGAGAGAATCCAAACTGATGAGGGGGGAGGGCTGGCAGACGAGGGAGAAACACACAAACACAGAAAGGCCATGTCTGCATTTCAATTCAGATCTTTATTACTATAAGTAAGAGGACACTGCAGCTTTCAACTAAAGCAGAGCCGTCTGTGAATATTTAAATACTTCTGATGATGAAATCAGTATCTCTGCGTTTAGTAAAAAGAGTCGTTATTTGTTTGTGCATGTGTAAGAGTGTGTTTTTGTACCTGAGGGAGGTGCTTAGTTTCAGGGGTCGGACTCCAGGAGTGGCGAATCGCAGAGAGTTCCTGTAAGTGACTTGTTGCACTGCGCGATTAAAGCTCTCAATGTCATCCCCCTCCAGCACTAAAACTGACTGACTGGGGTTCACATGGACCTGAAAGGAGGGCAGACAAGATGAATGAAATGTGCACATTAATCATGCTACCAAGACCAAAGACAATCACACTGGACAAACATGATAACACTCAAAAGCGCCAAGCCACCACTAGAGGAGGTTAGAAACACGTTCACTCACACAAGTTGTGTTTGCATTCAGATAACAGGTTCACACAGAGTCAGATGCCCATATAAAGATTTAAACTGGTTCTCCTCACATCATCATTATTATTTAGTTCCAGCTGCAAAAATTGCAAACTTATTCTTCAAAGCATATCTAATGAACAGCAAAGAAATTGCAGGGATGTAGTTTTTAAATAGGACTGTGTGAGAGTAATGAACACATATGAAAAGGAAAGGGCTCTTTCATTATTGTTTCTCCATTATACGACAGCCCACGTTTGAGTCATTACCTTCATGCCAGAGCCCAGCGTCTCAAGGTCTCCGAAATCCAGGCCCTCCCTGCAGGCGTAAAGACACTCCACCACACTGTGAGGCTCCACACTCCCAGGACGCACCGTCACGCCCGACAGCAGGCCGTGATAACCACCCACGTACTTCACTAATGATCACAGACCGTCCAGGAGCTCCGTTACTACCACTTTTATATTGATTATAATGTAATGTAAATGAGCATATAAATTATGCAGTAACAATGACACAACAAAATAAGCAATCTGTACACCAACAAGCTGACAGCATTAAGGTCACCTGAGTCTTTACCCTCAGGGATGGTGTTGTTAAGTAGCTCCTTCTGCTTCTCCCCAGGCTCTGCAGAAAAATACATGGAGAGACAAAGAGGGTACATAATAAGGTCCGCTGAGAGATATACCTAAATATAGTAATGTATGAAAGGGAAGTGAGAGGAAAACGGATTGTCATGAAGAATAAAGGAAATAGCACCAGTAGACGCGAGTGAGAAAAAACTTTGGCAGGGAAACTCTAGATCATATTCACATATACACTCTCTCCTCATTACTAGCTGCAGCTGTTGCAGAGCTCCACTATGGAGCATCAGTGTGTGTTTGTGTGTGTGTGTGTGTGTGGGTTTGTTTGTTTTTTTACTGCTAATTGGCAGCCAGAGTCTTCCAGTTTAACCAGCGGCTGGGGTGTAAGTGGTCTAGCCCGCATGTTATTCTGCTTCCCTGAATAATTGATAAGTCAGTTATATTATTAGCCCTCAAAGACAAAATGCATCAACCAAATTGCAAGTGACTGGAATGGGTGAGTGATTGATTGGCAAAACGTCTTGGCTGATGGATGAGATGATTTGGATATTGCCAATGCATATACGAGAAACAGTTCGCTATCCTTGAAAAATGTGTGGCGTCGCAGTGTGCAATTTGTGCAACCCCTCCAAACAAATAAATAAATTATAAGTAAAATCCATCATCCATTGTACGTTTGCCTTCATTTCTGTCAAAATGCATCATTACGCTGGAATGAAAAATAAAGTTCAAATGTCTTTACCCCAACAGGCACCAATAAACATCCGCTGGCGGGGGGCCGGGTTGGGAATGGCTCCGTTGTCATGGATCAGAGCGGGGTCGAAGGTCACGCCATCGACATACAGAGTGACTGACGGGAACTGGACGCTGAGGGAAAGATGATGCCACTCGCTGTCACACACCTACGAGACGGAGAAGATTCGGTCAGAAGACACAAATGTCTTGCAGGTGTGTTTATTCCTTTGTTAATTATAATATATTGTGTGCAATTAAAATTTTCTTTTTTTTAATTAGTCAGTTTGAGCTTTGTCTATGGATAGGGAGACATCAGAAGGAACACAAAAGACAGGGAAATTAATTGTCCGAGGAGCCGACTGGTGTAATAACATATCACGGATCAGACAGAGGGATTTGATAAATCTTCTTAAATCAGCTCAGGGTCTTTTAATTCATGCTGTTTCAATCTGTCTGGGACCAGTGACTTCAGTCAAAACAACCAGCCTCCCCACACACACTGACATGCATGCAGGTATGCAAGGAGGGCATACGATCAATATTCAGAATACCTGATGTGGAACCAATTTATGCACCACGGCATGCAGGGCGTCACTGTGAACATTTATATGCAGCTATATATGAATATAAATGAGAATGCATTTTACATATGAAAAATGAAGATCTCTCATGCCCAGCTAAGATGTTATGTTTATCCACAAAGAATGAATAAGTCTCTGAATATATATATATATATTTTAAATAGAATTTATTTTTTAATTTTGGATTATGTAATATCCTCCTCAGTGGGAACAGCACAATGGTTAATTTACACATAAACAGACTTGGCGTCTCATGCAGAGACATTTTAAGTAGCCAATTAATTGGAGAAAGCCTGGAGATGAGGAAAGGCCCTTTATCAGGATAGACTTGAAATTTTCCACGTAACTTTCAAAGTGCACTCGTGGGATTTAAAATTGCATTACTAATTTCTTTTTTACCCACCTTAAGAAAACCCTTTTTCTCTTTTAGCAATGCTATTATATCATCATCTAAGGCAGATATCTAAGTATGCTGCAGCTGGGGGGGGGGGGGGGCATGGCTTGTCTTGTGCCATTGGTGTGCTAGAACAGGGTCTGGAGTCCAGGCCTGGCCAAGTGATGAACCTCGACCTAAACGCTATTGAAAACCCCCGAGCGCAACAGAACGATAATATCATGATCAATGCTTTACTTTATTGTTTTGCTTCCGTCTCAGCAGATGCTGAATCCCCATCATTCTATCTGTATTCCCAGTTAGGCAAATAAGTGGAGGTGAAACGCTGAACATTTCTCCTCTTGTACCTGCTCCAGTTTCCATAAGAACTTGACGGGCCGTGCCGCGGAGACGTCAGGCCAGTAGAAGAAAGAGAGACGACACCCGTGCACGGAAAGAGAGTAGTGGGAGAAGGAGTCGTCTGCGGGGCAGGAGGGAAGAACAGGAAATAAATGGCGGGTAAGTGCGATGCGATTAATCACAGAAAAGTTGCATTTTTTTTATCATTGCTTTGTCTTTCTCACTTTATCGTTCTTTTTTTACTGAGTGAAGGTTTCCTAAACATGCTGCTATTTAGCAAAACAATCTACAATGTCATTCAGTAGCAAATATTCCCGATGCACAAACTAACATGCCTGGCACAAACTGCAGCTTTTTTTTATTTCCTCCGCTGCTCACTTGGTTGCTCAAGTGGATCAGCTGGGGTTTAAGCGCCTCTCGCAAGAACACCTTGAGAGGAGTTGTTAAAAGCAATAAACTTTTATTCCTCCTGCAGTTCTGGGAATTTGAGTGGGTAACCTTCTGAGGATTTAATGTGGAAAGGAACAACTGAAGACATTACTTACTAAAAAGGCCTATTATGTTCCCCAAACAGCCGAAAACAGCCTTAAAATGTCTTTGAATCCTATTAAAGGCATGATCGCGTGAAATAACTCACCGTTTCTGACAGTGCTGCACACAATTGTCTCCTCCTCTTTGCGATTTGCTCTTGTCTGAGAGGTCGCAGGCTGGATGTTGGCGCCGCCCCTGCGCATCCAGAGCTGCAGGGTGAAGTGGTCACCCGATAACGCCGTGACGACCGCATCCGGCACCAGGGCTACGTGGTTGGACCCGTTGAATGAGAACACCAGGGATGAATCAGAGGAGGGAAGCGTGGGCAGAACTGAGGTCCAGTTGGCAGCAGGAGATGGAGGGGGGAGGAGGTCCACTTCTCCTCTGACAGCACCTGAGGAGGAGACAAAATGAAGCGTATTCATAAAGGATTCTACCTTTTTAAATATTCACATGGGCTGACCTTGAAACCAAAACTCACCGCACAGTCGTCGCACAGATCGGTCAGAGTAGCTGTCTCGGTCACAGCCCTTCCCGATGTGGCCAGTCTGGAGCTCTACGGTGGCCTGGATGTTCCACACGGTTTCTTCGCAAGTCTCCAAATGCAGGCTGGGAAACAGGGGAATGCTGCCCGACCCGGGTGTGTACTCGACACGCTTGGTCCATCCTGAAAACAAGGACATTCTGTACAACGTGTAATTCACAAAGAGACAACTAAGAAGTCCTCTTCTAAAATATATCTACTTCAAATGTACCTACAGCCGAGGAAATATCAGGGCAAAGCTAAGACTTCTCCAAGGACCAGAACTGAGACGTAACACCACTTACCAATCCAGCCGGGTTTGCAGGACGGCTTGACCGTGACGACGACCTGAGCATCAGCCTGAGCGCGGTTCTTCCCACAGTCGAAGGCGGTCACCCAGAAGGTGTGAACACGCTGAAGCTTCGAATCCAAAGGCTCCGTGTTCTTAATGTTACCTAGGAAACGGAGAAAAACATAAAGAAAGAATAGGCAAGAAAGAATGCAACAAAGAATGAACAGGACACAGAAATAGAAGGCGTTAGTCATCACCAACAAGCGTGTGGGACTGAAAGCCTGGCACGACTAGCCAATCAGTGACAGAGCATCTAACACTGCATGTACACCTTAGAAAAGCGAAACAGAGGAGGATTGATTGTGCAGAACAAATTGAAAATGGATGCGTTTCCTCCTGTGTTAAGGAGATAAAAGTACCGGCGATCTGGTGCTCAGTGTGTCAGCTGTCAAACAGTAGGTAAGACGGAAGACGCTGTGACACGGCGAGAGGAGGAACAGAGGGATGAAAGAGATAGCGGCATCAAAAGAAAAGACAGAGTCAGGGGGAAAACAGACAATGACAAGCCCACAGTATCTGGACATGGTTTGAACAAAAGCTCTCTCTGATGCTGCACTGGTCTGACCCGGGAAAGAAAGGAGCTGCTCATCCTCTGCAAAAAAAAAAAAACACCCTCCAAGCCCAGAATGATTATAGAACAGAGTCCTCCTCGGCTGCTGAGTCACGAATAATTGACAGGTAATAGATACAGAAACAACAAAGAAGAATTTAGGGACTCTATGAGCAGCCGGGAACAAAAGGATACCACTATATCAATCCGTTTCATAAATATATGCAAAGATAAAGCTATAATCCGCCCACAAAAGGTCTATTCTAAACATCTTTCAGCTTTTACCTGTGAGAGGCAAAAACCGAAAGATGCTGTGAGAGGAAATAAGCGCCTGGAATTCAACTCGGACGCGAGGCAGACAGCAATATCTCAGCGGAGCCTGCCTTGTGTGCGTTTCATGCATGAGGACATCTGGAGTTTGAGTTAACGGAATTGAATATTGAATTTATCACTGTACACAGAGCAGATAGTGCCAACAGCATTAAAAAAAAAAAGGAAAGCGGCGAGACGATATTGTATTATCGTAGCAGAGAGAGACGAATATTAAGTTGAACACCTCAGTGATACAAGATAAAACATATATCTCACCGTCGTTGTCTATCGCAAAGGGCACATTGGGAGTGATGATGTCATAGAAGCAAATCTGGCTGTACTGCGGGGAGCAGTCGGCATCCAGAGCCTCCACGCGCACGATTCGGTCAAACAGGCGGCCCTCTGGGACCGAAGCCTCGTAGCGACGCTCGACAAACACGGGGGAGAACTCGTTGACGTCATTTACACGAACATGCACGGTGGCCCTGCGGGAACGGAGAAGGAGTTGGGAAGCAAAAGGGGAACACAGAGAGAAGCATCGCCGTAGAAATCAGAAAGAGCCGAGTTGCCGCAGCGCACAGCAAGACAGAGCATCAGACAGAGACTCGGATTATTGATCATTTGATGCTGTGACTCATTGGACGTATTGTCAATACAATATATTTCTGTCTGCTCCTGTTCTCTCTGCCTCTCCATCACTCTCCCTCTCTGTCTCTCTACCTCTGTCTCCTTCTCAACCCCACCCGTCCAGACAGATTGGCCACCCACTATGAGTCCTAGGCTCTGTTCAACGTTTCCGCCTGTTACAGGGAAGGTTTTCCTCGCCTCCATCACCAAAGTGGTTGCTCTTTTGGGACAAGTTGGGCTCTATCTTTCCCTTCTACACCTGTAAAGGGCCTTGAGATAACGTTCTGTTATTATCTGCCACTATAGAAACAAATAATTGTGTTGAATTTATTTTTTAAAAAAAGAGGATGCTATTTTATATGTACATTTAGAGGGGGGGTGGACTCACTTGTGGGATTTCTTGCTGTTCACGCCATCAGGACCTTCTCCGCAGTCGTAGGCCTGGATGGTGAAGCTGTGCTCTCGCTGACTCTCACAGTCCAGAGGCTCCTTGGCCCGGACCAGACCCTCGCCTGTGGACCGGTCCAGAACCACTGCTTCAAACTGGACTGACCCTGAACCCGAAGGGCCATTATGAACCCGAAAGCCGCAAATTTCACCTGGCAGAAGAGAGGAAGTCACAACTCGACCTATAGAAGTTGAAAATTGCTCATATTGTAATTTTATAATATGTATATTGCCTGAAATAGTTATGGTGGATATATAAAATGTTCAACTTGATGTTACTATAATTGACACACTTCAACAAAGTCATTTAATCTCTTATTATCATTTAAACAGATTATTATTAGAAAGCCTGCTCACAGCTTTTAGAAAAACGCTTTATTTCTGAAGCACACATTCCTCTGAGCTTTGTGCCCTCACCTTTCTGCACTCAACCTTGAATCCAGCTGCACGACTCTGCAGCGTCGAACAGCCCCCCAATTATAATGCACCTTTTCCCTTTTTAATCTCAACTGAAAACTCCAGTAAAGAGTAACCATTCGATTTCCTGTCACGTCCTCTTTTTATCGTCCCAATTAGTTGCGTGGTCTTAATATTCTTTCTCCCTTTTTTATGTGAAAATTTACCATTTTGATTTGAAAAGGTCATAACGATAAAATTTTTATTATAAATACTACAACAACATGGTGGCATATAAACAGAAACTGAGTCAATCAGCCCAGTCAAGAAGAAGGAAATAACAGCCTCCTTGATCATTATTGAATAAATGGGGACGATCGAGCTTAACATTCAGTCATTCATTTCTGACAATAGCAGAGGACATACAGACACCTGAAGGACTCCTTTAAAACGGAGTCTTATCTTATAGAATAGATAACAGTTGAGAGTCTAAATAAAGCTCTCAGCGCTGCCGACAATTTCCTCTGGCCTGAGTTAAAGGTGGGAAACGTTCTTGCTCAAATCCCCAATTTTATCTTCTTTTTTTTTTTTTTTTCATGAGCCTAATGAGCTTCTGGGAGCACCTGAGTAATTCTAATTGATAATTTGACTGAACATGGTTATTTCCAGCAGTGCAAATCCAATACCCTTATTTCATCAGGCTGCAGAGGCAGAGTACTGCCGACTACTCCTGAGATGAAGGGTTGAATTACACTATGCTGTTCTAAAAATAATGGACCCTGTGACTTAGGACATCGCCTTTCATTTTCAGGCCGTCTGTTTGGAAATATGACTGCTAATGGCATCGGTCTGATGATAGCCTCAAACATCATTCTGTAAAGATCAGCATGTTTACTATTAGAAGCCCATGCCATGCCGGGTGAGATCGTTTTCAATTTGGCAGGGCGAGCAACTTGATTTGGCCTATTTCTCACACGTTTCACACATTCTGCGGATGTTTGAGCAAATCCGTGGAATCGGCCACATATTTATGAGCATTCCCCCCCCCCCCCCCCCCCCCCGTTCTCTCCTGCTGTCCAGTGTTACCAGCGTAGTGAAGTGGAGCATCTTTGTCCAGCGCAAAGAGAGGGGGGTTGAGCAGCACGGTGTTGTCGTTCTCCATGACAATCCCCTGGTACTCTGTCTCGATCCATGGCTTGTGCTTATTGGCTGAACGGCGCAGAGATGTGGAGACGGAAGAAGCGTCGGGTTAAATAGAGCAATTAGAAAAGAGCCAACGTGTCTATTTTTAACACTCCATCATAGGCAAGGGCATAGTGAGAGTGTGGATGAGTAGGAAATAGACAATATATGCATGTGTGTGTGTGTGATCACAGACAGTTTGATGACATTTACAAGCGCACAGATTCCTCCTCTTCTGTTCCTTTCTCTATAAAGACCCACATCTACGGTAGATGCAAACGCATCACACGCACCAATCTCCCTCAGAAAGATATCGCCTCAAGAGGCTTCTCAGTTAAATAAAGCTAAAAATAAAAATAAAAATAATCAAGCA
>NW_027180479.1:0-117500 GCF_040956055.1 Brachionichthys hirsutus
AAATTTATTTATTTATTATTATTATTATTATTATTATTATTATTATTTTTATGACTGAAGAGTTTTCCAGACGGACAGGAGACGCTGTCTGGCCGGATGTGCGAGAGCGAGGGCGAGAGACCTTCCGTGTGATTTTTGGAAATTATACACAGTGTTGGGAAACTAACTAGTAACTTAAATAATATTACTTTTTACCAGTAACGAGTAGTGTAACGAATTACTTTTTCATTTTTACCTTGTTACATTTACTTTTATTTCAAAAGTAAAATATTAATTTTTTCACTCCGGCCTGATACGGAAACGATTCGTCCTCGTCTGTTTTTAAGGTCGGTGGCGTAAACTCGATCCATTCCGTTTGTTGTTGTTTTGCTGCCCGCTCGCACCACGGAGGCGGACTGTCTCTCCGTTAAAATCAAAATCTTCTGGCAGAGTCTTCCTCTGTCAGAAGATGTGACTGCAGTGTTCAGACTGAAATCAGTAAAATGACCTCAAAACAAGTTGAAACTGTCAGAACAAGCTTCTTCTGGCAGAGCCTGACAAAAAAAACATGTTACTGCAGATTTCAGACTGGAATCAACAAAATGACCTCAAAACAAGTTGAAACTGTCAGAACACTTCTTCTGGCAGAGTCTTACAAAAGGACATGCTGCTGCATTTTTCAGACTGAAAGAAGAAAGATGACCTCAAAACAAGTTGAAACTGTCAGAACAAGCTTCTTCCGGCAGATGCTGACAAAAGGACATGCTACTGCATTTTTCAGACTGAAAGAAGAAAGATGACCTGTAAACAAGTTGAAACTGTCAGAACAAGCTTCTTCTGGCAGAGCCTGACAAAAAAAACATGTTACTGCAGATTTCAGACTGGAATCAACAAAATGACCTCAAAACAAGTTGAAACTCTCAGAACACTTCTTCTGGCAGAGTCTTACAAAAGGACATGCTACTGCATTTTTCAGACTGAAAGAAGAAAGATGACCTCAAAACAAGTTGAAACTGTCAGAACAAGCTTCTTCCGGCAGATGCTGACAAAAGGACATGTTACTGCAGTGTTCAGACTGGAATTAGTAAAATGACCTGAAAAAAAGTTGAAACTGTCAGAACAAGCTTCTTCCGGCAGATGCTGACTAAAGGACATGTTACTGCAGTGTTCAGACTGAAAGAAGAAAAATGTCCTGTAAACAAGTTGAAACTGTCAGAACAAGCTTCTTCTGGCAGAGCATGACAAAAAGACATGTTACTGCAGATTTCAGACTGGAATCAACAAAATGACCTGAAAACAAGTTGAAACTGGCAGAACAACCTTCTGCTCTTGCAGAAGGGCTGCCTATACCTGCAAAGTCTGTTCTGATCTGGTGCAATATAACTTAAAATTAATTAAATTAATTATTTATTTATTTTTGAATTTATTTATTTATTTATTTTTAAATTTATTTATTCATTTATTTTTGATTTTATTTATTTATTTATTTTTAAATTTATTTATTTAGTTATTTTTAAATTTATTTATTTATTATTATTATTATTATTATTATTATTATTATTATTTTTATGACTGAAGAGTTTTCCAGACGGACAGGAGACGCTGTCTGGCCGGATGTGCGAGAGCGA
This sequence comes from Brachionichthys hirsutus, assembly GCF_040956055.1. Lineage (NCBI taxonomy): Eukaryota > Metazoa > Chordata > Actinopteri > Lophiiformes > Brachionichthyidae > Brachionichthys > Brachionichthys hirsutus. The sequence continues at coordinate 1,608 of NW_027180479.1, forward strand.
GGGCGAGAGACCTTCCGTGTGATTTTTGGAAATTATACACAGTGTTGGGAAACTAACTAGTAACTTAAATAATATTACTTTTTACCAGTAACGAGTAGTGTAACGAATTACTTTTTCATTTTTACCTTGTTACATTTACTTTTATTTCAAAAGTAAAATATTAATTTTTTCACTCCGGCCTGATACGGAAACGATTCGTCCTCGTCTGTTTTTAAGGTCGGTGGCGTAAACTCGATCCATTCCGTTTGTTGTTGTTTTGCTGCCCGCTCGCACCACGGAGGCGGACTGTCTCTCCGTTAAAATCAAAATCTTCTGGCAGAGTCTTCCTCTGTCAGAAGATGTGACTGCAGTGTTCAGACTGAAATCAGTAAAATGACCTCAAAACAAGTTGAAACTGTCAGAACAAGCTTCTTCTGGCAGAGCCTGACAAAAAAAACATGTTACTGAAGATTTCAGACTGGAATCAACAAAATGACCTCAAAACAAGTTGAAACTGTCAGAACACTTCTTCTGGCAGAGTCTTACAAAAGGACATGCTGCTGCATTTTTCAGACTGAAAGAAGAAAGATGACCTCAAAACAAGTTGAAACTGTCAGAACAAGCTTCTTCCGGCAGATGCTGACAAAAGGACATGCTACTGCATTTTTCAGACTGAAAGAAGAAAGATGACCTGTAAACAAGTTGAAACTGTCAGAACAAGCTTCTTCTGGCAGAGCCTGACAAAAAAAACATGTTACTGCAGATTTCAGACTGGAATCAACAAAATGACCTCAAAACAAGTTGAAACTCTCAGAACACTTCTTCTGGCAGAGTCTTACAAAAGGACATGCTACTGCATTTTTCAGACTGAAAGAAGAAAGATGACCTCAAAACAAGTTGAAACTGTCAGAACAAGCTTCTTCCGGCAGATGCTGACAAAAGGACATGTTACTGCAGTGTTCAGACTGGAATTAGTAAAATGACCTGAAAAAAAGTTGAAACTGTCAGAACAAGCTTCTTCCGGCAGATGCTGACTAAAGGACATGTTACTGCAGTGTTCAGACTGAAAGAAGAAAAATGTCCTGTAAACAAGTTGAAACTGTCAGAACAAGCTTCTTCTGGCAGAGCATGACAAAAAGACATGTTACTGCAGATTTCAGACTGGAATCAACAAAATGACCTGAAAACAAGTTGAAACTGGCAGAACAACCTTCTGCTCTTGCAGAAGGGCTGCCTATACCTGCAAAGTCTGTTCTGATCTGGTGCAATATAACTTAAAATTAATTAAATTAATTATTTATTTATTTTTGAATTTATTTATTTATTTATTTTTAAATTTATTTATTCATTTATTTTTGATTTTATTTATTTATTTATTTTTAAATTTATTTATTTAGTTATTTTTAAATTTATTTATTTATTATTATTATTATTATTATTATTATTATTATTATTTTTATGACTGAAGAGTTTTCCAGACGGACAGGAGACGCTGTCTGGCCGGATGTGCGAGAGCGAGGGCGAGAGACCTTCCGTGTGATTTTTGGAAATTATACACAGTGTTGGGAAACTAACTAGTAACTTAAATAATATTACTTTTTACCAGTAACGAGTAGTGTAACGAATTACTTTTTCATTTTTACCTTGTTACATTTACTTTTATTTCAAAAGTAAAATATTAATTTTTTCACTCCGGCCTGATACGGAAACGATTCGTCCTCGTCTGTTTTTAAGGTCGGTGGCGTAAACTCGATCCATTCCGTTTGTTGTTGTTTTGCTGCCCGCTCGCACCACGGAGGCGGACTGTCTCTCCGTTAAAATCAAAATCTTCTGGCAGAGTCTTCCTCTGTCAGAAGATGTGACTGCAGTGTTCAGACTGAAATCAGTAAAATGACCTCAAAACAAGTTGAAACTGTCAGAACAAGCTTCTTCTGGCAGAGCCTGACAAAAAAAACATGTTACTGAAGATTTCAGACTGGAATCAACAAAATGACCTCAAAACAAGTTGAAACTGTCAGAACACTTCTTCTGGCAGAGTCTTACAAAAGGACATGCTGCTGCATTTTTCAGACTGAAAGAAGAAAGATGACCTCAAAACAAGTTGAAACTGTCAGAACAAGCTTCTTCCGGCAGATGCTGACAAAAGGACATGCTACTGCATTTTTCAGACTGAAAGAAGAAAGATGACCTGTAAACAAGTTGAAACTGTCAGAACAAGCTTCTTCTGGCAGAGCCTGACAAAAAAAACATGTTACTGCAGATTTCAGACTGGAATCAACAAAATGACCTCAAAACAAGTTGAAACTCTCAGAACACTTCTTCTGGCAGAGTCTTACAAAAGGACATGCTACTGCATTTTTCAGACTGAAAGAAGAAAGATGACCTCAAAACAAGTTGAAACTGTCAGAACAAGCTTCTTCCGGCAGATGCTGACAAAAGGACATGTTACTGCAGTGTTCAGACTGGAATTAGTAAAATGACCTGAAAAAAAGTTGAAACTGTCAGAACAAGCTTCTTCCGGCAGATGCTGACTAAAGGACATGTTACTGCAGTGTTCAGACTGAAAGAAGAAAAATGTCCTGTAAACAAGTTGAAACTGTCAGAACAAGCTTCTTCTGGCAGAGCATGACAAAAAGACATGTTACTGCAGATTTCAGACTGGAATCAACAAAATGACCTGAAAACAAGTTGAAACTGGCAGAACAACCTTCTGCTCTTGCAGAAGGGCTGCCTATACCTGCAAAGTCTGTTCTGATCTGGTGCAATATAACTTAAAATTAATTAAATTAATTATTTATTTATTTTTGAATTTATTTATTTATTTATTTTTAAATTTATTTATTCATTTATTTTTGATTTTATTTATTTATTTATTTTTAAATTTATTTATTTAGTTATTTTTAAATTTATTTATTTATTATTATTATTATTATTATTATTATTATTATTTTTATGACTGAAGAGTTTTCCAGACGGACAGGAGACGCTGTCTGGCCGGATGTGCGAGAGCGAGGGCGAGAGACCTTCCGTGTGATTTTTGGAAATTATACACAGTGTTGGGAAACTAACTAGTAACTTAAATAATATTACTTTTTACCAGTAACGAGTAGTGTAACGAATTACTTTTTCATTTTTACCTTGTTACATTTACTTTTATTTCAAAAGTAAAATATTAATTTTTTCACTCCGGCCTGATACGGAAACGATTCGTCCTCGTCTGTTTTTAAGGTCGGTGGCGTAAACTCGATCCATTCCGTTTGTTGTTGTTTTGCTGCCCGCTCGCACCACGGAGGCGGACTGTCTCTCCGTTAAAATCAAAATCTTCTGGCAGAGTCTTCCTCTGTCAGAAGATGTGACTGCAGTGTTCAGACTGAAATCAGTAAAATGACCTCAAAACAAGTTGAAACTGTCAGAACAAGCTTCTTCTGGCAGAGCCTGACAAAAAAAACATGTTACTGCAGATTTCAGACTGGAATCAACAAAATGACCTCAAAACAAGTTGAAACTGTCAGAACACTTCTTCTGGCAGAGTCTTACAAAAGGACATGCTGCTGCATTTTTCAGACTGAAAGAAGAAAGATGACCTCAAAACAAGTTGAAACTGTCAGAACAAGCTTCTTCCGGCAGATGCTGACAAAAGGACATGCTACTGCATTTTTCAGACTGAAAGAAGAAAGATGACCTGTAAACAAGTTGAAACTGTCAGAACAAGCTTCTTCTGGCAGAGCCTGACAAAAAAAACATGTTACTGCAGATTTCAGACTGGAATCAACAAAATGACCTCAAAACAAGTTGAAACTCTCAGAACACTTCTTCTGGCAGAGTCTTACAAAAGGACATGCTACTGCATTTTTCAGACTGAAAGAAGAAAGATGACCTCAAAACAAGTTGAAACTGTCAGAACAAGCTTCTTCCGGCAGATGCTGACAAAAGGACATGTTACTGCAGTGTTCAGACTGGAATTAGTAAAATGACCTGAAAAAAAGTTGAAACTGTCAGAACAAGCTTCTTCCGGCAGATGCTGACTAAAGGACATGTTACTGCAGTGTTCAGACTGAAAGAAGAAAAATGTCCTGTAAACAAGTTGAAACTGTCAGAACAAGCTTCTTCTGGCAGAGCATGACAAAAAGACATGTTACTGCAGATTTCAGACTGGAATCAACAAAATGACCTGAAAACAAGTTGAAACTGGCAGAACAACCTTCTGCTCTTGCAGAAGGGCTGCCTATACCTGCAAAGTCTGTTCTGATCTGGTGCAATATAACTTAAAATTAATTAAATTAATTATTTATTTATTTTTGAATTTATTTATTTATTTATTTTTAAATTTATTTATTCATTTATTTTTGATTTTATTTATTTATTTATTTTTAAATTTATTTATTTAGTTATTTTTAAATTTATTTATTTATTATTATTATTATTATTATTATTATTATTATTATTTTTATGACTGAAGAGTTTTCCAGACGGACAGGAGACGCTGTCTGGCCGGATGTGCGAGAGCGAGGGCGAGAGACCTTCCGTGTGATTTTTGGAAATTATACACAGTGTTGGGAAACTAACTAGTAACTTAAATAATATTACTTTTTACCAGTAACGAGTAGTGTAACGAATTACTTTTTCATTTTTACCTTGTTACATTTACTTTTATTTCAAAAGTAAAATATTAATTTTTTCACTCCGGCCTGATACGGAAACGATTCGTCCTCGTCTGTTTTTAAGGTCGGTGGCGTAAACTCGATCCATTCCGTTTGTTGTTGTTTTGCTGCCCGCTCGCACCACGGAGGCGGACTGTCTCTCCGTTAAAATCAAAATCTTCTGGCAGAGTCTTCCTCTGTCAGAAGATGTGACTGCAGTGTTCAGACTGAAATCAGTAAAATGACCTCAAAACAAGTTGAAACTGTCAGAACAAGCTTCTTCTGGCAGAGCCTGACAAAAAAAACATGTTACTGAAGATTTCAGACTGGAATCAACAAAATGACCTCAAAACAAGTTGAAACTGTCAGAACACTTCTTCTGGCAGAGTCTTACAAAAGGACATGCTGCTGCATTTTTCAGACTGAAAGAAGAAAGATGACCTCAAAACAAGTTGAAACTGTCAGAACAAGCTTCTTCCGGCAGATGCTGACAAAAGGACATGCTACTGCATTTTTCAGACTGAAAGAAGAAAGATGACCTGTAAACAAGTTGAAACTGTCAGAACAAGCTTCTTCTGGCAGAGCCTGACAAAAAAAACATGTTACTGCAGATTTCAGACTGGAATCAACAAAATGACCTCAAAACAAGTTGAAACTCTCAGAACACTTCTTCTGGCAGAGTCTTACAAAAGGACATGCTACTGCATTTTTCAGACTGAAAGAAGAAAGATGACCTCAAAACAAGTTGAAACTGTCAGAACAAGCTTCTTCCGGCAGATGCTGACAAAAGGACATGTTACTGCAGTGTTCAGACTGGAATTAGTAAAATGACCTGAAAAAAAGTTGAAACTGTCAGAACAAGCTTCTTCCGGCAGATGCTGACTAAAGGACATGTTACTGCAGTGTTCAGACTGAAAGAAGAAAAATGTCCTGTAAACAAGTTGAAACTGTCAGAACAAGCTTCTTCTGGCAGAGCATGACAAAAAGACATGTTACTGCAGATTTCAGACTGGAATCAACAAAATGACCTGAAAACAAGTTGAAACTGGCAGAACAACCTTCTGCTCTTGCAGAAGGGCTGCCTATACCTGCAAAGTCTGTTCTGATCTGGTGCAATATAACTTAAAATTAATTAAATTAATTATTTATTTATTTTTGAATTTATTTATTTATTTATTTTTAAATTTATTTATTCATTTATTTTTGATTTTATTTATTTATTTATTTTTAAATTTATTTATTTAGTTATTTTTAAATTTATTTATTTATTATTATTATTATTATTATTATTATTATTATTATTTTTATGACTGAAGAGTTTTCCAGACGGACAGGAGACGCTGTCTGGCCGGATGTGCGAGAGCGAGGGCGAGAGACCTTCCGTGTGATTTTTGGAAATTATACACAGTGTTGGGAAACTAACTAGTAACTTAAATAATATTACTTTTTACCAGTAACGAGTAGTGTAACGAATTACTTTTTCATTTTTACCTTGTTACATTTACTTTTATTTCAAAAGTAAAATATTAATTTTTTCACTCCGGCCTGATACGGAAACGATTCGTCCTCGTCTGTTTTTAAGGTCGGTGGCGTAAACTCGATCCATTCCGTTTGTTGTTGTTTTGCTGCCCGCTCGCACCACGGAGGCGGACTGTCTCTCCGTTAAAATCAAAATCTTCTGGCAGAGTCTTCCTCTGTCAGAAGATGTGACTGCAGTGTTCAGACTGAAATCAGTAAAATGACCTCAAAACAAGTTGAAACTGTCAGAACAAGCTTCTTCTGGCAGAGCCTGACAAAAAAAACATGTTACTGAAGATTTCAGACTGGAATCAACAAAATGACCTCAAAACAAGTTGAAACTGTCAGAACACTTCTTCTGGCAGAGTCTTACAAAAGGACATGCTGCTGCATTTTTCAGACTGAAAGAAGAAAGATGACCTCAAAACAAGTTGAAACTGTCAGAACAAGCTTCTTCCGGCAGATGCTGACTAAAGGACATGTTACTGCAGTGTTCAGACTGAAAGAAGAAAAATGTCCTGTAAACAAGTTGAAACTGTCAGAACAAGCTTCTTCTGGCAGAGCATGACAAAAAGACATGTTACTGCAGATTTCAGACTGGAATCAACAAAATGACCTGAAAACAAGTTGAAACTGGCAGAACAACCTTCTGCTCTTGCAGAAGGGCTGCCTATACCTGCAAAGTCTGTTCTGATCTGGTGCAATATAACTTAAAATTAATTAAATTAATTATTTATTTATTTTTGAATTTATTTATTTATTTATTTTTAAATTTATTTATTCATTTATTTTTGATTTTATTTATTTATTTATTTTTAAATTTATTTATTTAGTTATTTTTAAATTTATTTATTTATTATTATTATTATTATTATTATTATTATTATTATTTTTATGACTGAAGAGTTTTCCAGACGGACAGGAGACGCTGTCTGGCCGGATGTGCGAGAGCGAGGGCGAGAGACCTTCCGTGTGATTTTTGGAAATTATACACAGTGTTGGGAAACTAACTAGTAACTTAAATAATATTACTTTTTACCAGTAACGAGTAGTGTAACGAATTACTTTTTCATTTTTACCTTGTTACATTTACTTTTATTTCAAAAGTAAAATATTAATTTTTTCACTCCGGCCTGATACGGAAACGATTCGTCCTCGTCTGTTTTTAAGGTCGGTGGCGTAAACTCGATCCATTCCGTTTGTTGTTGTTTTGCTGCCCGCTCGCACCACGGAGGCGGACTGTCTCTCCGTTAAAATCAAAATCTTCTGGCAGAGTCTTCCTCTGTCAGAAGATGTGACTGCAGTGTTCAGACTGAAATCAGTAAAATGACCTCAAAACAAGTTGAAACTGTCAGAACAAGCTTCTTCTGGCAGAGCCTGACAAAAAAAACATGTTACTGAAGATTTCAGACTGGAATCAACAAAATGACCTCAAAACAAGTTGAAACTGTCAGAACACTTCTTCTGGCAGAGTCTTACAAAAGGACATGCTGCTGCATTTTTCAGACTGAAAGAAGAAAGATGACCTCAAAACAAGTTGAAACTGTCAGAACAAGCTTCTTCCGGCAGATGCTGACAAAAGGACATGCTACTGCATTTTTCAGACTGAAAGAAGAAAGATGACCTGTAAACAAGTTGAAACTGTCAGAACAAGCTTCTTCTGGCAGAGCCTGACAAAAAAAACATGTTACTGCAGATTTCAGACTGGAATCAACAAAATGACCTCAAAACAAGTTGAAACTCTCAGAACACTTCTTCTGGCAGAGTCTTACAAAAGGACATGCTACTGCATTTTTCAGACTGAAAGAAGAAAGATGACCTCAAAACAAGTTGAAACTGTCAGAACAAGCTTCTTCCGGCAGATGCTGACAAAAGGACATGTTACTGCAGTGTTCAGACTGGAATTAGTAAAATGACCTGAAAAAAAGTTGAAACTGTCAGAACAAGCTTCTTCCGGCAGATGCTGACTAAAGGACATGTTACTGCAGTGTTCAGACTGAAAGAAGAAAAATGTCCTGTAAACAAGTTGAAACTGTCAGAACAAGCTTCTTCTGGCAGAGCATGACAAAAAGACATGTTACTGCAGATTTCAGACTGGAATCAACAAAATGACCTGAAAACAAGTTGAAACTGGCAGAACAACCTTCTGCTCTTGCAGAAGGGCTGCCTATACCTGCAAAGTCTGTTCTGATCTGGTGCAATATAACTTAAAATTAATTAAATTAATTATTTATTTATTTTTGAATTTATTTATTTATTTATTTTTAAATTTATTTATTCATTTATTTTTGATTTTATTTATTTATTTATTTTTAAATTTATTTATTTAGTTATTTTTAAATTTATTTATTTATTATTATTATTATTATTATTATTATTATTATTATTTTTATGACTGAAGAGTTTTCCAGACGGACAGGAGACGCTGTCTGGCCGGATGTGCGAGAGCGAGGGCGAGAGACCTTCCGTGTGATTTTTGGAAATTATACACAGTGTTGGGAAACTAACTAGTAACTTAAATAATATTACTTTTTACCAGTAACGAGTAGTGTAACGAATTACTTTTTCATTTTTACCTTGTTACATTTACTTTTATTTCAAAAGTAAAATATTAATTTTTTCACTCCGGCCTGATACGGAAACGATTCGTCCTCGTCTGTTTTTAAGGTCGGTGGCGTAAACTCGATCCATTCCGTTTGTTGTTGTTTTGCTGCCCGCTCGCACCACGGAGGCGGACTGTCTCTCCGTTAAAATCAAAATCTTCTGGCAGAGTCTTCCTCTGTCAGAAGATGTGACTGCAGTGTTCAGACTGAAATCAGTAAAATGACCTCAAAACAAGTTGAAACTGTCAGAACAAGCTTCTTCTGGCAGAGCCTGACAAAAAAAACATGTTACTGAAGATTTCAGACTGGAATCAACAAAATGACCTCAAAACAAGTTGAAACTGTCAGAACACTTCTTCTGGCAGAGTCTTACAAAAGGACATGCTGCTGCATTTTTCAGACTGAAAGAAGAAAGATGACCTGTAAACAAGTTGAAACTGTCAGAACAAGCTTCTTCTGGCAGAGCCTGACAAAAAAAACATGTTACTGCAGATTTCAGACTGGAATCAACAAAATGACCTCAAAACAAGTTGAAACTCTCAGAACACTTCTTCTGGCAGAGTCTTACAAAAGGACATGCTACTGCATTTTTCAGACTGAAAGAAGAAAGATGACCTCAAAACAAGTTGAAACTGTCAGAACAAGCTTCTTCCGGCAGATGCTGACAAAAGGACATGTTACTGCAGTGTTCAGACTGGAATTAGTAAAATGACCTGAAAAAAAGTTGAAACTGTCAGAACAAGCTTCTTCCGGCAGATGCTGACTAAAGGACATGTTACTGCAGTGTTCAGACTGAAAGAAGAAAAATGTCCTGTAAACAAGTTGAAACTGTCAGAACAAGCTTCTTCTGGCAGAGCATGACAAAAAGACATGTTACTGCAGATTTCAGACTGGAATCAACAAAATGACCTGAAAACAAGTTGAAACTGGCAGAACAACCTTCTGCTCTTGCAGAAGGGCTGCCTATACCTGCAAAGTCTGTTCTGATCTGGTGCAATATAACTTAAAATTAATTAAATTAATTATTTATTTATTTTTGAATTTATTTATTTATTTATTTTTAAATTTATTTATTCATTTATTTTTGATTTTATTTATTTATTTATTTTTAAATTTATTTATTTAGTTATTTTTAAATTTATTTATTTATTATTATTATTATTATTATTATTATTATTATTTTTATGACTGAAGAGTTTTCCAGACGGACAGGAGACGCTGTCTGGCCGGATGTGCGAGAGCGAGGGCGAGAGACCTTCCGTGTGATTTTTGGAAATTATACACAGTGTTGGGAAACTAACTAGTAACTTAAATAATATTACTTTTTACCAGTAACGAGTAGTGTAACGAATTACTTTTTCATTTTTACCTTGTTACATTTACTTTTATTTCAAAAGTAAAATATTAATTTTTTCACTCCGGCCTGATACGGAAACGATTCGTCCTCGTCTGTTTTTAAGGTCGGTGGCGTAAACTCGATCCATTCCGTTTGTTGTTGTTTTGCTGCCCGCTCGCACCACGGAGGCGGACTGTCTCTCCGTTAAAATCAAAATCTTCTGGCAGAGTCTTCCTCTGTCAGAAGATGTGACTGCAGTGTTCAGACTGAAATCAGTAAAATGACCTCAAAACAAGTTGAAACTGTCAGAACACTTCTTCTGGCAGAGTCTTACAAAAGGACATGCTGCTGCATTTTTCAGACTGAAAGAAGAAAGATGACCTCAAAACAAGTTGAAACTGTCAGAACAAGCTTCTTCCGGCAGATGCTGACAAAAGGACATGCTACTGCATTTTTCAGACTGAAAGAAGAAAGATGACCTGTAAACAAGTTGAAACTGTCAGAACAAGCTTCTTCTGGCAGAGCCTGACAAAAAAAACATGTTACTGCAGATTTCAGACTGGAATCAACAAAATGACCTCAAAACAAGTTGAAACTCTCAGAACACTTCTTCTGGCAGAGTCTTACAAAAGGACATGCTACTGCATTTTTCAGACTGAAAGAAGAAAGATGACCTCAAAACAAGTTGAAACTGTCAGAACAAGCTTCTTCCGGCAGATGCTGACAAAAGGACATGTTACTGCAGTGTTCAGACTGGAATTAGTAAAATGACCTGAAAAAAAGTTGAAACTGTCAGAACAAGCTTCTTCCGGCAGATGCTGACAAAAGGACATGCTACTGCATTTTTCAGACTGAAAGAAGAAAGATGACCTCAAAACAAGTTGAAACTGTCAGAACAAGCTTCTTCCGGCAGATGCTGACTAAAGGACATGTTACTGCAGTGTTCAGACTGAAAGAAGAAAAATGTCCTGTAAACAGTTGAAACTGTCAGAACAAGCTTCTTCTGGCAGAGCATGACAAAAAGACATGTTACTGCAGATTTCAGACTGGAATCAACAAAATGACCTCAAAACAAGTTGAAACTGGCAGAACAACCTTCTGCTCTTGCAGAAGGGCTGCCTATACCTGCAAAGTCTGTTCTGATCTGGTGCAATATAACTTAAAATTAATTAAATTAATTATTTATTTATTTTTGAATTTATTTATTTATTTTTAAATTTATTTATTCATTTATTTTTGATTTTATTTATTTATTTATTTTTAAATTTATTTATTTAGTTATTTTTAAATTTATTTATTTATTATTATTATTATTATTATTATTATTATTATTTTTATGACTGAAGAGTTTTCCAGACGGACAGGAGACGCTGTCTGGCCGGATGTGCGAGAGCGAGGGCGAGAGACCTTCCGTGTGATTTTTGGAAATTATACACAGTGTTGGGAAACTAACTAGTAACTTAAATAATATTACTTTTTACCAGTAACGAGTAGTGTAACGAATTACTTTTTCATTTTTACCTTGTTACATTTACTTTTATTTCAAAAGTAAAATATTAATTTTTTCACTCCGGCCTGATATGGAAACGATTCGTCCTCGTCTGTTTTTAAGGTCGGTGGCGTAAACTCGATCCATTCCGTTTGTTGTTGTTTTGCTGCCCGCTCGCACCACGGAGGCGGACTGTCTCTCCGTTAAAATCAAAATCTTCTGGCAGAGTCTTCCTCTGTCAGAAGATGTGACTGCAGTGTTCAGACTGAAATCAGTAAAATGACCTCAAAACAAGTTGAAACTGTCAGAACAAGCTTCTTCCGGCAGATGCTGACAAAAGGACATGCTGCTGCATTTTTCAGACTGAAAGAAGAAAAATGACCTCAAAACAAGTTGAAACTGTCAGAACAAGCTTCTTCTGGCAGAGCCTGACAAAAAAAGCATGTTACTGCAGATTTCAGACTGGAATCAACAAAATGACCTCAAAACAAGTTGAAACTGTCAGAACAAGCTTCTTCTGGCAGAGACTGACAAAAAAAACATGTTACTGCAGATTTCAGACTGGAATCAACAAAATGACCTCAAAACAAGTTGAAACTCTCAGAACACTTCTTCTGGCAGAGTCTTACAAAAGGACATGCTACTGCATTTTTCAGACTGAAAGAAGAAAGATGACCTCAAAACAAGTTGAAACTGTCAGAACAAGCTTCTTCCGGCAGATGCTGACAAAAGGACATGTTACTGCAGTGTTCAGACTGGAATTAGTAAAATGACCTGAAAAAAAGTTGAAACTGTCAGAACAAGCTTCTTCCGGCAGATGCTGACTAAAGGACATGTTACTGCAGTGTTCAGACTGAAAGAAGAAAAATGTCCTGTAAACAAGTTGAAACTGTCAGAACAAGCTTCTTCTGGCAGAGCCTGACAAAAAAACATGTTCCTGCAGATTTCAGACTGGAATTAGTAAAATGACCTGAAAACAAGTTGAAACTGTCAGAACAAGCTTCTTCCGGCAGATGCTGACAAAAGGACATGCTGCTGCATTTTTCAGACTGAAAGAAGAAAAATGACCTCAAAACAAGTTGAAACTGTCAGAACAAGCTTCTTCCGGCAGATGCTGACAAAAGGACATGCTGCTGCATTTTTCAGACTGAAAGAAGAAAAATGACCTCAAAACAAGTTGAAACTGTCAGAACAAGCTTCTTCTGGCAGAGCCTGACAAAAAAAACATGTTACTGCAGATTTCAGACTGGAATCAACAAAATGACCTCAAAACAAGTTGAAACTGTCAGAACACTTCTTCTGGCAGCGTCTTACAAAAGGACATGCTGCTGCATTTTTCAGACTGAAAGAAGAAAGATGACCTCAAAACAAGTTGAAACTGTCAGAACACGCTTCTTCCGGCAGATGCTGACAAAAGGACATGCTACTGCATTTTTCAGACTGAAAGAAGAAAGATGACCTCAAAACAAGTTGAAACTGTCAGAACACGCTTCTTCCGGCAGATGCTGACAAAAGGACATGCTACTGCATTTTTCAGACTGAAAGAAGAAAGATGACCTGTAAACAAGTTGAAACTGTCAGAACAAGCTTCTTCTGGCAGAGCCTGACAAAAAAAACATGTTACTGCAGATTTCAGACTGGAATCAACAAAATGACCTCAAAACAAGTTGAAACTCTCAGAACACTTCTTCTGGCAGAGTCTTACAAAAGGACATGCTACTGCATTTTTCAGACTGAAAAAAGAAAGATGACCTCAAAACAAGTTGAAACTGTCAGAACAAGCTTCTTCCGGCAGATGCTGACAAAAGGACATGTTACTGCAGTGTTCAGACTGGAATTAGTAAAATGACCTGAAAAAAAGTTGAAACTGTCAGAACAAGCTTCTTCCGGCAGATGCTGACTAAAGGACATGTTACTGCAGTGTTCAGACTGAAAGAAGAAAAATGTCCTGTAAACAGTTGAAACTGTCAGAACAAGCTTCTTCTGGCAGAGCATGACAAAAAGACATGTTACTGCAGATTTCAGACTGGAATCAACAAAATGACCTCAAAACAAGTTGAAACTGGCAGAACAACCTTCTGCTCTTGCAGAAGGGCTGCCTATACCTGCAAAGTCTGTTCTGATCTGGTGCAATATAACTTAAAATTAATTAAATTAATTATTTATTTATTTTTGAATTTATTTATTTATTTATTTTTAAATTTATTTATTCATTTATTTTTGATTTTATTTATTGATTTATTTTTAAATTTATTTATTTAGTTATTTTTAAATTTATTTATTTATTTATTATTATTATTATTATTATTATTATTATTTTTATGACTGAAGAGTTTTCCAGACGGACAGGAGACGCTGTCTGGCCGGATGTGCGAGAGCGAGGGCGAGAGACCTTCCGTGTGATTTTTGGAAATTATACACAGTGTTGGGAAACTAACTAGTAACTTAAATAATATTACTTTTTACCAGTAACGAGTAGTGTAACGAATTACTTTTTCATTTTTACCTTGTTACATTTACTTTTATTTCAAAAGTAAAATATTAATTTTTTCACTCCGGCCTGATACGGAAACGATTCGTCCTCGTCTGTTTTTAAGGTCGGTGGCGTAAACTCGATCCATTCCGTTTGTTGTTGTTTTGCTGCCCGCTCGCACCACGGAGGCGGACTGTCTCTCCGTTAAAATCAAAATCTTCTGGCAGAGTCTTCCTCTGTCAGAAGATGTGACTGCAGTGTTCAGACTGAAATCAGTAAAATGACCTCAAAACAAGTTGAAACTGTCAGAACAAGCTTCTTCTGGCAGAGCCTGACAAAAAAAACATGTTACTGCAGATTTCAGACTGGAATCAACAAAATGACCTCAAAACAAGTTGAAACTGTCAGAACACTTCTTCTGGCAGCGTCTTACAAAAGGACATGCTGCTGCATTTTTCAGACTGAAAGAAGAAAGATGACCTCAAAACAAGTTGAAACTGTCAGAACACGCTTCTTCCGGCAGATGCTGACAAAAGGACATGCTACTGCATTTTTCAGACTGAAAGAAGAAAGATGACCTCAAAACAAGTTGAAACTGTCAGAACACGCTTCTTCCGGCAGATGCTGACAAAAGGACATGCTACTGCATTTTTCAGACTGAAAGAAGAAAGATGACCTCAAAACAAGTTGAAACTGTCAGAACACGCTTCTTCCGGCAGATGCTGACAAAAGGACATGCTACTGCATTTTTCAGACTGAAAGAAGAAAGATGACCTGTAAACAAGTTGAAACTGTCAGAACAAGCTTCTTCTGGCAGAGCCTGACAAAAAAAACATGTTACTGCAGATTTCAGACTGGAATCAACAAAATGACCTCAAAACAAGTTGAAACTCTCAGAACACTTCTTCTGGCAGAGTCTTACAAAAGGACATGCTACTGCATTTTTCAGACTGAAAAAAGAAAGATGACCTCAAAACAAGTTGAAACTGTCAGAACAAGCTTCTTCCGGCAGATGCTGACAAAAGGACATGTTACTGCAGTGTTCAGACTGGAATTAGTAAAATGACCTGAAAAAAAGTTGAAACTGTCAGAACAAGCTTCTTCCGGCAGATGCTGACTAAAGGACATGTTACTGCAGTGTTCAGACTGAAAGAAGAAAAATGTCCTGTAAACAGTTGAAACTGTCAGAACAAGCTTCTTCTGGCAGAGCATGACAAAAAGACATGTTACTGCAGATTTCAGACTGGAATCAACAAAATGACCTCAAAACAAGTTGAAACTGGCAGAACAACCTTCTGCTCTTGCAGAAGGGCTGCCTATACCTGCAAAGTCTGTTCTGATCTGGTGCAATATAACTTAAAATTAATTAAATTAATTATTTATTTATTTTTGAATTTATTTATTTATTTATTTTTAAATTTATTTATTCATTTATTTTTGATTTTATTTATTTATTTATTTTTAAATTTATTTATTTAGTTATTTTTAAATTTATTTATTTATTTATTATTATTATTATTATTATTATTATTATTTTTATGACTGAAGAGTTTTCCAGACGGACAGGAGACGCTGTCTGGCCGGATGTGCGAGAGCGAGGGCGAGAGACCTTCCGTGTGATTTTTGGAAATTATACACAGTGTTGGGAAACTAACTAGTAACTTAAATAATATTACTTTTTACCAGTAACGAGTAGTGTAACGAATTACTTTTTCATTTTTACCTTGTTACATTTACTTTTATTTCAAAAGTAAAATATTAATTTTTTCACTCCGGCCTGATACGGAAACGATTCGTCCTCGTCTGTTTTTAAGGTCGGTGGCGTAAACTCGATCCATTCCGTTTGTTGTTGTTTTGCTGCCCGCTCGCACCACGGAGGCGGACTGTCTCTCCGTTAAAATCAAAATCTTCTGGCAGAGTCTTCCTCTGTCAGAAGATGTGACTGCAGTGTTCAGACTGAAATCAGTAAAATGACCTCAAAACAAGTTGAAACTGTCAGAACAAGCTTCTTCTGGCAGAGCCTGACAAAAAAAACATGTTACTGAAGATTTCAGACTGGAATCAACTAAATGACCTCAAAACAAGTTGAAACTGGCAGAACAACCTTCTGCTCTTGCAGAAGGGCTGCCTATACCTGCAAAGTCTGTTCTGATCTGGTGCAATATAACTTAAAATTAATTAAATTAATTATTTATTTATTTTTGAATTTATTTATTTATTTATTTTTAAATTTATTTATTCATTTATTTTTGATTTTATTTATTTATTTATTTTTAAATTTATTTATTTAGTTATTTTTAAATTTATTTATTTATTTATTATTATTATTATTATTATTATTATTATTTTTATGACTGAAGAGTTTTCCAGACGGACAGGAGACGCTGTCTGGCCGGATGTGCGAGAGCGAGGGCGAGAGACCTTCCGTGTGATTTTTGGAAATTATACACAGTGTTGGGAAACTAACTAGTAACTTAAATAATATTACTTTTTACCAGTAACGAGTAGTGTAACGAATTACTTTTTCATTTTTACCTTGTTACATTTACTTTTATTTCAAAAGTAAAATATTAATTTTTTCACTCCGGCCTGATACGGAAACGATTCGTCCTCGTCTGTTTTTAAGGTCGGTGGCGTAAACTCGATCCATTCCGTTTGTTGTTGTTTTGCTGCCCGCTCGCACCACGGAGGCGGACTGTCTCTCCGTTAAAATCAAAATCTTCTGGCAGAGTCTTCCTCTGTCAGAAGATGTGACTGCAGTGTTCAGACTGAAATCAGTAAAATGACCTCAAAACAAGTTGAAACTGTCAGAACAAGCTTCTTCTGGCAGAGCCTGACAAAAAAAACATGTTACTGAAGATTTCAGACTGGAATCAACTAAATGACCTCAAAACAAGTTGAAACTCTCAGAACACTTCTTCTGGCAGAGTCTTACAAAAGGACATGCTACTGCATTTTTCAGACTGAAAGAAGAAAGATGACCTCAAAACAAGTTGAAACTGTCAGAACAAGCTTCTTCCGGCAGATGCTGACAAAAGGACATGTTACTGCAGTGTTCAGACTGAAAGAAGAAAAATGTCCTGTAAACAAGTTGAAAATGTCAGAACAAGCTTCTTCCGGCAGATGCTGACTAAAGGACATGTTACTGCAGTGTTCAGACTGAAATCAGTAAAATGACCTCAAAACAAGTTGAAACTGTCAGAACAAGCTTCTTCCGGCAGATGCTGACAAAAGGACATGCTGCTGCATTTTTCAGACTGAAAGAAGAAAAATGACCTCAAAACAAGTTGAAACTGTCAGAACAAGCTTCTTCTGGCAGAGCCTGACAAAAAAAACATGTTACTGCAGATTTCAGACTGGAATCAACAAAATGACCTCAAAACAAGTTGAAACTGTCAGAACACTTCTTCTGGCAGAGTCTTACAAAAGGACATGCTGCTGCATTTTTCAGACTGAAAGAAGAAAGATGACCTCAAAACAAGTTGAAACTGTCAGAACAAGCTTCTTCCGGCAGATGCTGACAAAAGGACATGCTACTGCATTTTTCAGACTGAAAGAAGAAAGATGACCTGTAAACAAGTTGAAACTGTCAGAACAAGCTTCTTCTGGCAGAGCCTGACAAAAAAAACATGTTACTGCAGATTTCAGACTGGAATCAACAAAATGACCTCAAAACAAGTTGAAACTCTCAGAACACTTCTTCTGGCAGAGTCTTACAAAAGGACATGCTACTGCATTTTTCAGACTGAAAGAAGAAAGATGACCTCAAAACAAGTTGAAACTGTCAGAACACGCTTCTTCCGGCAGATGCTGACAAAAGGACATGCTACTGCATTTTTCAGACTGAAAGAAGAAAGATGACCTCAAAACAAGTTGAAACTGTCAGAACACGCTTCTTCCGGCAGATGCTGACAAAAGGACATGCTACTGCATTTTTCAGACTGAAAGAAGAAAGATGACCTGTAAACAAGTTGAAACTGTCAGAACAAGCTTCTTCTGGCAGAGCCTGACAAAAAAAACATGTTACTGCAGATTTCAGACTGGAATCAACAAAATGACCTCAAAACAAGTTGAAACTCTCAGAACACTTCTTCTGGCAGAGTCTTACAAAAGGACATGCTACTGCATTTTTCAGACTGAAAAAAGAAAGATGACCTCAAAACAAGTTGAAACTGTCAGAACAAGCTTCTTCCGGCAGACTTAAAATTAATTAAATTAATTATTTATTTATTTTTGAATTTATTTATTTATTTATTTTTAAATTTATTTATTCATTTATTTTTGATTTTATTTATTTATTTATTTTTAAATTTATTTATTTAGTTATTTTTAAATTTATTTATTTATTTATTATTATTATTATTATTATTATTATTATTTTTATGACTGAAGAGTTTTCCAGACGGACAGGAGACGCTGTCTGGCCGGATGTGCGAGAGCGAGGGCGAGAGACCTTCCGTGTGATTTTTGGAAATTATACACAGTGTTGGGAAACTAACTAGTAACTTAAATAATATTACTTTTTACCAGTAACGAGTAGTGTAACGAATTACTTTTTCATTTTTACCTTGTTACATTTACTTTTATTTCAAAAGTAAAATATTAATTTTTTCACTCCGGCCTGATACGGAAACGATTCGTCCTCGTCTGTTTTTAAGGTCGGTGGCGTAAACTCGATCCATTCCGTTTGTTGTTGTTTTGCTGCCCGCTCGCACCACGGAGGCGGACTGTCTCCGTTAAAATCAAAATCTTCTGGCAGAGTCTTCCTCTGTCAGAAGATGTGACTGCAGTGTTCAGACTGAAATCAGTAAAATGACCTCAAAACAAGTTGAAACTGTCAGAACAAGCTTCTTCTGGCAGAGCCTGACAAAAAAAACATGTTACTGAAGATTTCAGACTGGAATCAACAAAATGACCTCAAAACAAGTTGAAACTCTCAGAACACTTCTTCTGGCAGAGTCTTACAAAAGGACATGCTACTGCATTTTTCAGACTGAAAGAAGAAAGATGACCTCAAAACAAGTTGAAACTGTCAGAACAAGCTTCTTCCGGCAGATGCTGACTAAAGGACATGTTACTGCAGTGTTCAGACTGAAATCAGTAAAATGACCTCAAAACAAGTTGAAACTGTCAGAACAAGCTTCTTCCGGCAGATGCTGACAAAAGGACATGCTGCTGCATTTTTCAGACTGAAAGAAGAAAAATGACCTCAAAACAAGTTGAAACTGTCAGAACAAGCTTCTTCTGGCAGAGCCTGACAAAAAAAACATGTTACTGCAGATTTCAGACTGGAATCAACAAAATGACCTCAAAACAAGTTGAAACTGTCAGAACACTTCTTCTGGCAGAGTCTTACAAAAGGACATGCTGCTGCATTTTTCAGACTGAAAGAAGAAAGATGACCTCAAAACAAGTTGAAACTGTCAGAACAAGCTTCTTCCGGCAGATGCTGACAAAAGGACATGCTACTGCATTTTTCAGACTGAAAGAAGAAAGATGACCTGTAAACAAGTTGAAACTGTCAGAACAAGCTTCTTCTGGCAGAGCCTGACAAAAAAAACATGTTACTGCAGATTTCAGACTGGAATCAACAAAATGACCTCAAAACAAGTTGAAACTCTCAGAACACTTCTTCTGGCAGAGCCTTACAAAAGGACATGCTACTGCATTTTTCAGACTGAAAGAAGAAAGATGACCTCAAAACAAGTTGAAACTGTCAGAACAAGCTTCTTCCGGCAGATGCTGACAAAAGGACATGTTACTGCAGTGTTCAGACTGGAATTAGTAAAATGACCTGAAAAAAAGTTGAAACTGTCAGAACAAGCTTCTTCCGGCAGATGCTGACTAAAGGACATGTTACTGCAGTGTTCAGACTGAAAGAAGAAAAATGTCCTGTAAACAGTTGAAACTGTCAGAACAAGCTTCTTCTGGCAGAGCATGACAAAAAGACATGTTACTGCAGATTTCAGACTGGAATCAACAAAATGACCTGAAAACAAGTTGAAACTGGCAGAACAAGCTTCTTCTGGCAGAGCCTGACAAAAAAAACATGTTACTGCAGATTTCAGACTGGAATCAACAAAATGACCTCAAAACAAGTTGAAACTGTCAGAACACTTCTTCTGGCAGCGTCTTACAAAAGGACATGCTGCTGCATTTTTCAGACTGAAAGAAGAAAGATGACCTCAAAACAAGTTGAAACTGTCAGAACACGCTTCTTCCGGCAGATGCTGACAAAAGGACATGCTACTGCATTTTTCAGACTGAAAGAAGAAAGATGACCTCAAAACAAGTTGAAACTGTCAGAACACGCTTCTTCCGGCAGATGCTGACAAAAGGACATGCTACTGCATTTTTCAGACTGAAAGAAGAAAGATGACCTGTAAACAAGTTGAAACTGTCAGAACAAGCTTCTTCTGGCAGAGCCTGACAAAAAAAACATGTTACTGCAGATTTCAGACTGGAATCAACAAAATGACCTCAAAACAAGTTGAAACTCTCAGAACACTTCTTCTGGCAGAGTCTTACAAAAGGACATGCTACTGCATTTTTCAGACTGAAAAAAGAAAGATGACCTCAAAACAAGTTGAAACTGTCAGAACAAGCTTCTTCCGGCAGACTTAAAATTAATTAAATTAATTATTTATTTATTTTTGAATTTATTTATTTATTTATTTTTAAATTTATTTATTCATTTATTTTTGATTTTATTTATTTATTTATTTTTAAATTTATTTATTTAGTTATTTTTAAATTTATTTATTTATTTATTATTATTATTATTATTATTATTATTATTTTTATGACTGAAGAGTTTTCCAGACGGACAGGAGACGCTGTCTGGCCGGATGTGCGAGAGCGAGGGCGAGAGACCTTCCGTGTGATTTTTGGAAATTATACACAGTGTTGGGAAACTAACTAGTAACTTAAATAATATTACTTTTTACCAGTAACGAGTAGTGTAACGAATTACTTTTTCATTTTTACCTTGTTACATTTACTTTTATTTCAAAAGTAAAATATTAATTTTTTCACTCCGGCCTGATACGGAAACGATTCGTCCTCGTCTGTTTTTAAGGTCGGTGGCGTAAACTCGATCCATTCCGTTTGTTGTTGTTTTGCTGCCCGCTCGCACCACGGAGGCGGACTGTCTCTCCGTTAAAATCAAAATCTTCTGGCAGAGTCTTCCTCTGTCAGAAGATGTGACTGCAGTGTTCAGACTGAAATCAGTAAAATGACCTCAAAACAAGTTGAAACTGTCAGAACAAGCTTCTTCTGGCAGAGCCTGACAAAAAAAACATGTTACTGAAGATTTCAGACTGGAATCAACAAAATGACCTCAAAACAAGTTGAAACTCTCAGAACACTTCTTCTGGCAGAGTCTTACAAAAGGACATGCTACTGCATTTTTCAGACTGAAAGAAGAAAGATGACCTCAAAACAAGTTGAAACTGTCAGAACAAGCTTCTTCCGGCAGATGCTGACTAAAGGACATGTTACTGCAGTGTTCAGACTGAAATCAGTAAAATGACCTCAAAACAAGTTGAAACTGTCAGAACAAGCTTCTTCCGGCAGATGCTGACAAAAGGACATGCTGCTGCATTTTTCAGACTGAAAGAAGAAAAATGACCTCAAAACAAGTTGAAACTGTCAGAACAAGCTTCTTCTGGCAGAGCCTGACAAAAAAAACATGTTACTGCAGATTTCAGACTGGAATCAACAAAATGACCTCAAAACAAGTTGAAACTGTCAGAACACTTCTTCTGGCAGTCTTACAAAAGGACATGCTGCTGCATTTTTCAGACTGAAAGAAGAAAGATGACCTCAAAACAAGTTGAAACTGTCAGAACAAGCTTCTTCCGGCAGATGCTGACAAAAGGACATGCTACTGCATTTTTCAGACTGAAAGAAGAAAGATGACCTGTAAACAAGTTGAAACTGTCAGAACAAGCTTCTTCTGGCAGAGCCTGACAAAAAAAACATGTTACTGCAGATTTCAGACTGGAATCAACAAAATGACCTCAAAACAAGTTGAAACTCTCAGAACACTTCTTCTGGCAGAGTCTTACAAAAGGACATGCTACTGCATTTTTCAGACTGAAAGAAGAAAGATGACCTCAAAACAAGTTGAAACTGTCAGAACAAGCTTCTTCCGGCAGATGCTGACAAAAGGACATGTTACTGCAGTGTTCAGACTGGAATTAGTAAAATGACCTGAAAAAAAGTTGAAACTGTCAGAACAAGCTTCTTCCGGCAGATGCTGACTAAAGGACATGTTACTGCAGTGTTCAGACTGAAAGAAGAAAAATGTCCTGTAAACAGTTGAAACTGTCAGAACAAGCTTCTTCTGGCAGAGCATGACAAAAAGACATGTTACTGCAGATTTCAGACTGGAATCAACAAAATGACCTGAAAACAAGTTGAAACTGGCAGAACAACCTTCTGCTCTTGCAGAAGGGCTGCCTATACCTGCAAAGTCTGTTCTGATCTGGTGCAATATAACTTAAAATTAATTAAATTAATTATTTATTTATTTTTGAATTTATTTATTTATTTATTTTTAAATTTATTTATTCATTTATTTTTGATTTTATTTATTTATTTATTTTTAAATTTATTTATTTAGTTATTTTTAAATTTATTTATTTATTATTATTATTATTATTATTATTATTATTATTTTTATGACTGAAGAGTTTTCCAGACGGACAGGAGACGCTGTCTGGCCGGATGTGCGAGAGCGAGGGCGAGAGACCTTCCGTGTGATTTTTGGAAATTATACACAGTGTTGGGAAACTAACTAGTAACTTAAATAATATTACTTTTTACCAGTAACGAGTAGTGTAACGAATTACTTTTTCATTTTTACCTTGTTACATTTACTTTTATTTCAAAAGTAAAATATTAATTTTTTCACTCCGGCCTGATACGGAAACGATTCGTCCTCGTCTGTTTTTAAGGTCGGTGGCGTAAACTCGATCCATTCCGTTTGTTGTTGTTTTGCTGCCCGCTCGCACCACGGAGGCGGACTGTCTCTCCGTTAAAATCAAAATCTTCTGGCAGAGTCTTCCTCTGTCAGAAGATGTGACTGCAGTGTTCAGACTGAAATCAGTAAAATGACCTCAAAACAAGTTGAAACTGTCAGAACAAGCTTCTTCCGGCAGATGCTGACAAAAGGACATGCTGCTGCATTTTTCAGACTGAAAGAAGAAAAATGACCTCAAAACAAGTTGAAACTGTCAGAACAAGCTTCTTCTGGCAGAGCCTGACAAAAAAAGCATGTTACTGCAGATTTCAGACTGGAATCAACAAAATGACCTCAAAACAAGTTGAAACTGTCAGAACAAGCTTCTTCTGGCAGAGCCTGACAAAAAAAACATGTTACTGCAGATTTCAGACTGGAATCAACAAAATGACCTCAAAACAAGTTGAAACTCTCAGAACACTTCTTCTGGCAGAGTCTTACAAAAGGACATGCTACTGCATTTTTCAGACTGAAAGAAGAAAGATGACCTCAAAACAAGTTGAAACTGTCAGAACAAGCTTCTTCCGGCAGATGCTGACAAAAGGACATGCTACTGCATTTTTCAGACTGAAAGAAGAAAGATGACCTGTAAACAAGTTGAAACTGTCAGAACAAGCTTCTTCTGGCAGAGCCTGACAAAAAAAACATGTTACTGCAGATTTCAGACTGGAATCAACAAAATGACCTCAAAACAAGTTGAAACTCTCAGAACACTTCTTCTGGCAGAGTCTTACAAAAGGACATGCTACTGCATTTTTCAGACTGAAAGAAGAAAGATGACCTCAAAACAAGTTGAAACTGTCAGAACAAGCTTCTTCCGGCAGATGCTGACAAAAGGACATGTTACTGCAGTGTTCAGACTGAAAGAAGAAAAATGTCCTGTAAACAAGTTGAAAATGTCAGAACAAGCTTCTTCCGGCAGATGCTGACTAAAGGACATGTTACTGCAGTGTTCAGACTGAAATCAGTAAAATGACCTGTAAACAAGTTGAAACTGTCAGAACAAGCTTCTTCTGGCAGAGCCTGACAAAAAAAACATGTTACTGCAGATTTCAGACTGGAATCAACAAAATGACCTCAAAACAAGTTGAAACTCTCAGAACACTTCTTCTGGCAGAGTCTTACAAAAGGACATGCTACTGCATTTTTCAGACTGAAAGAAGAAAGATGACCTCAAAACAAGTTGAAACTGTCAGAACAAGCTTCTTCCGGCAGATGCTGACAAAAGGACATGTTACTGCAGTGTTCAGACTGAAAGAAGAAAAATGACCTCAAAACAAGTTGAAACTGTCAGAACAAGCTTCTTCTGGCAGAGCCTGACAAAAAAAACATGTTACTGCAGATTTCAGACTGGAATCAACAAAATGACCTCAAAACAAGTTGAAACTGTCAGAACACTTCTTCTGGCAGAGTCTTACAAAAGGACATGCTGCTGCATTTTTCAGACTGAAAGAAGAAAGATGACCTCAAAACAAGTTGAAACTGTCAGAACAAGCTTCTTCCGGCAGATGCTGACAAAAGGACATGCTACTGCATTTTTCAGACTGAAAGAAGAAAGATGACCTGTAAACAAGTTGAAACTGTCAGAACAAGCTTCTTCTGGCAGAGCCTGACAAAAAAAACATGTTACTGCAGATTTCAGACTGGAATCAACAAAATGACCTCAAAACAAGTTGAAACTCTCAGAACACTTCTTCTGGCAGAGTCTTACAAAAGGACATGCTACTGCATTTTTCAGACTGAAAGAAGAAAGATGACCTCAAAACAAGTTGAAACTGTCAGAACAAGCTTCTTCCGGCAGATGCTGACAAAAGGACATGTTACTGCAGTGTTCAGACTGGAATTAGTAAAATGACCTGAAAAAAAGTTGAAACTGTCAGAACAAGCTTCTTCCGGCAGATGCTGACTAAAGGACATGTTACTGCAGTGTTCAGACTGAAAGAAGAAAAATGTCCTGTAAACAAGTTGAAACTGTCAGAACAAGCTTCTTCTGGCAGAGCATGACAAAAAGACATGTTACTGCAGATTTCAGACTGGAATCAACAAAATGACCTGAAAACAAGTTGAAACTGGCAGAACAACCTTCTGCTCTTGCAGAAGGGCTGCCTATACCTGCAAAGTCTGTTCTGATCTGGTGCAATATAACTTAAAATTAATTAAATTAATTATTTATTTATTTTTGAATTTATTTATTTATTTATTTTTAAATTTATTTATTCATTTATTTTTGATTTTATTTATTTATTTATTTTTAAATTTATTTATTTAGTTATTTTTAAATTTATTTATTTAGTTATTTTTAAATTTATTTATTTAGTTATTTTTAAATTTATTTATTTATTATTATTATTATTATTATTATTATTATTATTTTTATGACTGAAGAGTTTTCCAGACGGACAGGAGACGCTGTCTGGCCGGATGTGCGAGAGCGAGGGCGAGAGACCTTCCGTGTGATTTTTGGAAATTATACACAGTGTTGGGAAACTAACTAGTAACTTAAATAATATTACTTTTTACCAGTAACGAGTAGTGTAACGAATTACTTTTTCATTTTTACCTTGTTACATTTACTTTTATTTCAAAAGTAAAATATTAATTTTTTCACTCCGGCCTGATACGGAAACGATTCGTCCTCGTCTGTTTTTAAGGTCGGTGGCGTAAACTCGATCCATTCCGTTTGTTGTTGTTTTGCTGCCCGCTCGCACCACGGAGGCGGACTGTCTCTCCGTTAAAATCAAAATCTTCTGGCAGAGTCTTCCTCTGTCAGAAGATGTGACTGCAGTGTTCAGACTGAAATCAGTAAAATGACCTCAAAACAAGTTGAAACTGTCAGAACAAGCTTCTTCCGGCAGATGCTGACAAAAGGACATGCTGCTGCATTTTTCAGACTGAAAGAAGAAAAATGACCTCAAAACAAGTTGAAACTGTCAGAACAAGCTTCTTCTGGCAGAGCCTGACAAAAAAAGCATGTTACTGCAGATTTCAGACTGGAATCAACAAAATGACCTCAAAACAAGTTGAAACTGTCAGAACAAGCTTCTTCTGGCAGAGCCTGACAAAAAAAACATGTTACTGCAGATTTCAGACTGGAATCAACAAAATGACCTCAAAACAAGTTGAAACTCTCAGAACACTTCTTCTGGCAGAGTCTTACAAAAGGACATGCTACTGCATTTTTCAGACTGAAAGAAGAAAGATGACCTCAAAACAAGTTGAAACTGTCAGAACAAGCTTCTTCCGGCAGATGCTGACAAAAGGACATGCTACTGCATTTTTCAGACTGAAAGAAGAAAGATGACCTGTAAACAAGTTGAAACTGTCAGAACAAGCTTCTTCTGGCAGAGCCTGACAAAAAAAACATGTTACTGCAGATTTCAGACTGGAATCAACAAAATGACCTCAAAACAAGTTGAAACTCTCAGAACACTTCTTCTGGCAGAGTCTTACAAAAGGACATGCTACTGCATTTTTCAGACTGAAAGAAGAAAGATGACCTCAAAACAAGTTGAAACTGTCAGAACAAGCTTCTTCCGGCAGATGCTGACAAAAGGACATGTTACTGCAGTGTTCAGACTGAAAGAAGAAAAATGTCCTGTAAACAAGTTGAAAATGTCAGAACAAGCTTCTTCCGGCAGATGCTGACTAAAGGACATGTTACTGCAGTGTTCAGACTGAAATCAGTAAAATGACCTGTAAACAAGTTGAAACTGTCAGAACAAGCTTCTTCTGGCAGAGCCTGACAAAAAAAACATGTTACTGCAGATTTCAGACTGGAATCAACAAAATGACCTCAAAACAAGTTGAAACTCTCAGAACACTTCTTCTGGCAGAGTCTTACAAAAGGACATGCTACTGCATTTTTCAGACTGAAAGAAGAAAGATGACCTCAAAACAAGTTGAAACTGTCAGCACAAGCTTCTTCCGGCAGATGCTGACAAAAGGACATGTTACTGCAGTGTTCAGACTGAAAGAAGAAAAATGACCTCAAAACAAGTTGAAACTGTCAGAACAAGCTTCTTCTGGCAGAGCCTGACAAAAAAAACATGTTACTGCAGATTTCAGACTGGAATCAACAAAATGACCTCAAAACAAGTTGAAACTGTCAGAACACTTCTTCTGGCAGAGTCTTACAAAAGGACATGCTGCTGCATTTTTCAGACTGAAAGAAGAAAGATGACCTCAAAACAAGTTGAAACTGTCAGAACAAGCTTCTTCCGGCAGATGCTGACAAAAGGACATGCTACTGCATTTTTCAGACTGAAAGAAGAAAGATGACCTGTAAACAAGTTGAAACTGTCAGAACAAGCTTCTTCTGGCAGAGCCTGACAAAAAAAACATGTTACTGCAGATTTCAGACTGGAATCAACAAAATGACCTCAAAACAAGTTGAAACTGTCAGAACACTTCTTCTGGCAGAGTCTTACAAAAGGACATGCTGCTGCATTTTTCAGACTGAAAGAAGAAAGATGACCTCAAAACAAGTTGAAACTGTCAGAACAAGCTTCTTCCGGCAGATGCTGACAAAAGGACATGCTACTGCATTTTTCAGACTGAAAGAAGAAAGATGACCTGTAAACAAGTTGAAACTGTCAGAACAAGCTTCTTCTGGCAGAGCCTGACAAAAAAAACATGTTACTGCAGATTTCAGACTGGAATCAACAAAATGACCTCAAAACAAGTTGAAACTCTCAGAACACTTCTTCTGGCAGAGTCTTACAAAAGGACATGCTACTGCATTTTTCAGACTGAAAGAAGAAAGATGACCTCAAAACAAGTTGAAACTGTCAGAACAAGCTTCTTCCGGCAGATGCTGACAAAAGGACATGTTACTGCAGTGTTCAGACTGGAATTAGTAAAATGACCTGAAAAAAAGTTGAAACTGTCAGAACAAGCTTCTTCCGGCAGATGCTGACTAAAGGACATGTTACTGCAGTGTTCAGACTGAAAGAAGAAAAATGTCCTGTAAACAAGTTGAAACTGTCAGAACAAGCTTCTTCTGGCAGAGCATGACAAAAAGACATGTTACTGCAGATTTCAGACTGGAATCAACAAAATGACCTGAAAACAAGTTGAAACTGGCAGAACAACCTTCTGCTCTTGCAGAAGGGCTGCCTATACCTGCAAAGTCTGTTCTGATCTGGTGCAATATAACTTAAAATTAATTAAATTAATTATTTATTTATTTTTGAATTTATTTATTTATTTATTTTTAAATTTATTTATTCATTTATTTTTGATTTTATTTATTTATTTATTTTTAAATTTATTTATTTAGTTATTTTTAACTTTATTTATTTAGTTATTTTTAACTTTATTTATTTAGTTATTTTTAAATTTATTTATTTATTTATTATTATTATTATTATTATTATTATTATTTTTATGACTGAAGAGTTTTCCAGACGGACAGGAGACGCTGTCTGGCCGGATGTGCGAGAGCGAGGGCGAGAGACCTTCCGTGTGATTTTTGGAAATTATACACAGTGTTGGGAAACTAACTAGTAACTTAAATAATATTACTTTTTACCAGTAACGAGTAGTGTAACGAATTACTTTTTCATTTTTACCTTGTTACATTTACTTTTATTTCAAAAGTAAAATATTAATTTTTTCACTCCGGCCTGATACGGAAACGATTTGTCCTCGTCTGTTTTTAAGGTCGGTGGCGTAAACTCGATCCATTCCGTTTGTTGTTGTTTTGCTGCCCGCTCGCACCACGGAGGCGGACTGTCTCTCCGTTAAAATCAAAATCTTCTGGCAGAGTCTTCCTCTGTCAGAAGATGTGACTGCAGTGTTCAGACTGAAATCAGTAAAATGACCTCAAAACAAGTTGAAACTGTCAGAACAAGCTTCTTCCGGCAGATGCTGACAAAAGGACATGCTGCTGCATTTTTCAGACTGAAAGAAGAAAGATGACCTCAAAACAAGTTGAAACTGTCAGAACAAGCTTCTTCCGGCAGATGCTGACAAAAGGACATGCTACTGCATTTTTCAGACTGAAAGAAGAAAGATGACCTGTAAACAAGTTGAAACTGTCAGAACAAGCTTCTTCTGGCAGAGCCTGACAAAAAAAACATGTTACTGCAGATTTCAGACTGGAATTAGTAAAATGACCTGAAAAAAAGTTGAAACTGTCAGAACAAGCTTCTTCCGGCAGATGCTGACTAAAGGACATGTTACTGCAGTGTTCAGACTGAAAGAAGAAAAATGTCCTGTAAACAAGTTGAAACTGTCAGAACAAGCTTCTTCTGGCAGAGCATGACAAAAAGACATGTTACTGCAGATTTCAGACTGGAATCAACAAAATGACCTCAAAACAAGTTGAAACTCTCAGAACACTTCTTCTGGCAGAGTCTTACAAAAGGACATGCTACTGCATTTTTCAGACTGAAAGAAGAAAGATGACCTCAAAACAAGTTGAAACTGTCAGAACAAGCTTCTTCCGGCAGATGCTGACAAAAGGACATGTTACTGCAGTGTTCAGACTGAAAGAAGAAAAATGTCCTGTAAACAAGTTGAAAATGTCAGAACAAGCTTCTTCCGGCAGATGCTGACTAAAGGACATGTTACTGCAGTGTTCAGACTGAAATCAGTAAAATGACCTCAAAACAAGTTGAAACTGTCAGAACAAGCTTCTTCCGGCAGATGCTGACAAAAGGACATGCTGCTGCATTTTTCAGACTGAAAGAAGAAAAATGACCTCAAAACAAGTTGAAACTGTCAGAACAAGCTTCTTCTGGCAGAGCCTGACAAAAAAAACATGTTACTGCAGATTTCAGACTGGAATCAACAAAATGACCTCAAAACAAGTTGAAACTGTCAGAACACTTCTTCTGGCAGAGTCTTACAAAAGGACATGCTGCTGCATTTTTCAGACTGAAAGAAGAAAGATGACCTCAAAACAAGTTGAAACTGTCAGAACAAGCTTCTTCCGGCAGATGCTGACAAAAGGACATGCTACTGCATTTTTCAGACTGAAAGAAGAAAGATGACCTGTAAACAAGTTGAAACTGTCAGAACAAGCTTCTTCTGGCAGAGCCTGACAAAAAAAACATGTTACTGCAGATTTCAGACTGGAATCAACAAAATGACCTCAAAACAAGTTGAAACTCTCAGAACACTTCTTCTGGCAGAGTCTTACAAAAGGATATGCTACTGCATTTTTCAGACTGAAAGAAGAAAGATGACCTCAAAACAAGTTGAAACTGTCAGAACAAGCTTCTTCCGGCAGATGCTGACAAAAGGACATGTTACTGCAGTGTTCAGACTGAAAGAAGAAAAATGTCCTGTAAACAAGTTGAAACTGTCAGAACAAGCTTCTTCTGGCAGAGCATGACAAAAAGACATGTTACTGCAGATTTCAGACTGGAATCAACAAAATGACCTGAAAACAAGTTGAAACTGGCAGAACAACCTTCTGCTCTTGCAGAAGGGCTGCCTATACCTGCAAAGTCTGTTCTGATCTGGTGCAATATAACTTAAAATTAATTAAATTAATTATTTATTTATTTTTGAATTTATTTATTTATTTATTTTTAAATTTATTTATTCATTTATTTTTGATTTTATTTATTTATTTATTTTTAAATTTATTTATTTAGTTATTTTTAAATTTATTTATTTATTATTATTATTATTATTATTATTATTATTATTTTTATGACTGAAGAGTTTTCCAGACGGACAGGAGACGCTGTCTGGCCGGATGTGCGAGAGCGAGGGCGAGAGACCTTCCGTGTGATTTTTGGAAATTATACACAGTGTTGGGAAACTAACTAGTAACTTAAATAATATTACTTTTTACCAGTAACGAGTAGTGTAACGAATTACTTTTTCATTTTTACCTTGTTACATTTACTTTTATTTCAAAAGTAAAATATTAATTTTTTCACTCCGGCCTGATACGGAAACGATTTGTCCTCGTCTGTTTTTAAGGTCGGTGGCGTAAACTCGATCCATTCCGTTTGTTGTTGTTTTGCTGCCCGCTCGCACCACGGAGGCGGACTGTCTCTCCGTTAAAATCAAAATCTTCTGGCAGAGTCTTCCTCTGTCAGAAGATGTGACTGCAGTGTTCAGACTGAAATCAGTAAAATGACCTCAAAACAAGTTGAAACTGTCAGAACAAGCTTCTTCCGGCAGATGCTGACAAAAGGACATGCTGCTGCATTTTTCAGACTGAAAGAAGAAAAATGACCTCAAAACAAGTTGAAACTGTCAGAACAAGCTTCTTCTGGCAGAGCCTGACAAAAAAAACATGTTACTGCAGATTTCAGACTGGAATCAACAAAATGACCTCAAAACAAGTTGAAACTGTCAGAACAAGCTTCTTCTGGCAGAGCCTGACAAAAAAAACATGTTACTGCAGATTTCAGACTGGAATCAACAAAATGACCTCAAAACAAGTTGAAACTCTCAGAACACTTCTTCTGGCAGAGTCTTACAAAAGGATATGCTACTGCATTTTTCAGACTGAAAGAAGAAAGATGACCTCAAAACAAGTTGAAACTGTCAGAACAAGCTTCTTCCGGCAGATGCTGACAAAAGGACATGTTACTGCAGTGTTCAGACTGAAAGAAGAAAAATGTCCTGTAAACAAGTTGAAAATGTCAGAACAAGCTTCTTCCGGCAGATGCTGACTAAAGGACATGTTACTGCAGTGTTCAGACTGAAATCAGTAAAATGACCTCAAAACAAGTTGAAACTGTCAGAACAAGCTTCTTCCGGCAGATGCTGACAAAAGGACATGCTGCTGCATTTTTCAGACTGAAAGAAGAAAAATGACCTCAAAACAAGTTGAAACTGTCAGAACAAGCTTCTTCTGGCAGAGCCTGACAAAAAAAACATGTTACTGCAGATTTCAGACTGGAATCAACAAAATGACCTCAAAACAAGTTGAAACTGTCAGAACACTTCTTCTGGCAGAGTCTTACAAAAGGACATGCTGCTGCATTTTTCAGACTGAAAGAAGAAAGATGACCTCAAAACAAGTTGAAACTGTCAGAACAAGCTTCTTCCGGCAGATGCTGACAAAAGGACATGCTACTGCATTTTTCAGACTGAAAGAAGAAAGATGACCTGTAAACAAGTTGAAACTGTCAGAACAAGCTTCTTCTGGCAGAGCCTGACAAAAAAAACATGTTACTGCAGATTTCAGACTGGAATCAACAAAATGACCTCAAAACAAGTTGAAACTCTCAGAACACTTCTTCTGGCAGAGTCTTACAAAAGGATATGCTACTGCATTTTTCAGACTGAAAGAAGAAAGATGACCTCAAAACAAGTTGAAACTGTCAGAACAAGCTTCTTCCGGCAGATGCTGACAAAAGGACATGTTACTGCAGTGTTCAGACTGAAAGAAGAAAAATGTCCTGTAAACAAGTTGAAACTGTCAGAACAAGCTTCTTCTGGCAGAGCATGACAAAAAGACATGTTACTGCAGATTTCAGACTGGAATCAACAAAATGACCTGAAAACAAGTTGAAACTGGCAGAACAACCTTCTGCTCTTGCAGAAGGGCTGCCTATACCTGCAAAGTCTGTTCTGATCTGGTGCAATATAACTTAAAATTAATTAAATTAATTATTTATTTATTTTTGAATTTATTTATTTATTTATTTTTAAATTTATTTATTCATTTATTTTTGATTTTATTTATTTATTTATTTTTAAATTTATTTATTTAGTTATTTTTAAATTTATTTATTTATTATTATTATTATTATTATTATTATTATTATTTTTATGACTGAAGAGTTTTCCAGACGGACAGGAGACGCTGTCTGGCCGGATGTGCGAGAGCGAGGGCGAGAGACCTTCCGTGTGATTTTTGGAAATTATACACAGTGTTGGGAAACTAACTAGTAACTTAAATAATATTACTTTTTACCAGTAACGAGTAGTGTAACGAATTACTTTTTCATTTTTACCTTGTTACATTTACTTTTATTTCAAAAGTAAAATATTAATTTTTTCACTCCGGCCTGATACGGAAACGATTCGTCCTCGTCTGTTTTTAAGGTCGGTGGCGTAAACTCGATCCATTCCGTTTGTTGTTGTTTTGCTGCCCGCTCGCACCACGGAGGCGGACTGTCTCTCCGTTAAAATCAAAATCTTCTGGCAGAGTCTTCCTCTGTCAGAAGATGTGACTGCAGTGTTCAGACTGAAATCAGTAAAATGACCTCAAAACAAGTTGAAACTGTCAGAACAAGCTTCTTCCGGCAGATGCTGACAAAAGGACATGCTGCTGCATTTTTCAGACTGAAAGAAGAAAAATGACCTCAAAACAAGTTGAAACTGTCAGAACAAGCTTCTTCTGGCAGATGCTGACAAAAGGACATGTTACTGCAGTGTTCAGACTGGAATTAGTAAAATGACCTGAAAAAAAGTTGAAACTGTCAGAACAAGCTTCTTCCGGCAGATGCTGACAAAAGGACATGTTACTGCAGTGTTCAGACTGAAAGAAGAAAAATGTCCTGTAAACAAGTTGAAAATGTCAGAACAAGCTTCTTCCGGCAGATGCTGACTAAAGGACATGTTACTGCAGTGTTCAGACTGAAATCAGTAAAATGACCTCAAAACAAGTTGAAACTGTCAGAACAAGCTTCTTCCGGCAGATGCTGACAAAAGGACATGCTACTGCATTTTTCAGACTGAAAGAAGAAAGATGACCTGTAAACAAGTTGAAACTGTCAGAACAAGCTTCTTCTGGCAGAGCCTGACAAAAAAAACATGTTACTGCAGATTTCAGACTGGAATCAACAAAATGACCTCAAAACAAGTTGAAACTCTCAGAACACTTCTTCTGGCAGAGTCTTACAAAAGGACATGTTACTGCATTTTTCAGACTGAAAGAAGAAAGATGACCTCAAAACAAGTTGAAACTGTCAGAACAAGCTTCTTCCGGCAGATGCTGACAAAAGGACATGTTACTGCAGTGTTCAGACTGGAATTAGTAAAATGACCTGAAAAAAAGTTGAAACTGTCAGAACAAGCTTCTTCCGGCAGATGCTGACTAAAGGACATGTTACTGCAGTGTTCAGACTGAAAGAAGAAAAATGTCCTGTAAACAAGTTGAAACTGTCAGAACAAGCTTCTTCTGGCAGAGCATGACAAAAAGACATGTTACTGCAGATTTCAGACTGGAATCAACAAAATGACCTGAAAACAAGTTGAAACTGGCAGAACAACCTTCTGCTCTTGCAGAAGGGCTGCCTATACCTGCAAAGTCTGTTCTGATCTGGTGCAATATAACTTAAAATTAATTAAATTAATTATTTATTTATTTTTGAATTTATTTATTTATTTATTTTTAAATTTATTTATTCATTTATTTTTGATTTTATTTATTTATTTATTTTTAAATTTATTTATTTAGTTATTTTTAAATTTATTTATTTAGTTATTTTTAAATTTATTTATTTATTATTATTATTATTATTATTATTATTATTATTTTTATGACTGAAGAGTTTTCCAGACGGACAGGAGACGCTGTCTGGCCGGATGTGCGAGAGCGAGGGCGAGAGACCTTCCGTGTGATTTTTGGAAATTATACACAGTGTTGGGAAACTAACTAGTAACTTAAATAATATTACTTTTTACCAGTAACGAGTAGTGTAACGAATTACTTTTTCATTTTTACCTTGTTACATTTACTTTTATTTCAAAAGTAAAATATTAATTTTTTCACTCCGGCCTGATACGGAAACGATTTGTCCTCGTCTGTTTTTAAGGTCGGTGGCGTAAACTCGATCCATTCCGTTTGTTGTTGTTTTGCTGCCCGCTCGCACCACGGAGGCGGACTGTCTCTCCGTTAAAATCAAAATCTTCTGGCAGAGTCTTCCTCTGTCAGAAGATGTGACTGCAGTGTTCAGACTGAAATCAGTAAAATGACCTCAAAACAAGTTGAAACTGTCAGAACAAGCTTCTTCCGGCAGATGCTGACAAAAGGACATGCTGCTGCATTTTTCAGACTGAAAGAAGAAAAATGACCTCAAAACAAGTTGAAACTGTCAGAACAAGCTTCTTCTGGCAGAGCCTGACAAAAAAAACATGTTACTGCAGATTTCAGACTGGAATCAACAAAATGACCTCAAAACAAGTTGAAACTGTCAGAACAAGCTTCTTCCGGCAGATGCTGACAAAAGGACATGCTGCTGCATTTTTCAGACTGAAAGAAGAAAAATGACCTCAAAACAAGTTGAAACTGTCAGAACAAGCTTCTTCTGGCAGAGCCTGACAAAAAAAACATGTTACTGCAGATTTCAGACTGGAATCAACAAAATGACCTCAAAACAAGTTGAAACTGTCAGAACAAGCTTCTTCTGGCAGAGCCTGACAAAAAAAACATGTTACTGCAGATTTCAGACTGGAATCAACAAAATGACCTCAAAACAAGTTGAAACTCTCAGAACACTTCTTCTGGCAGAGTCTTACAAAAGGATATGCTACTGCATTTTTCAGACTGAAAGAAGAAAGATGACCTCAAAACAAGTTGAAACTGTCAGAACAAGCTTCTTCCGGCAGATGCTGACAAAAGGACATGTTACTGCAGTGTTCAGACTGAAAGAAGAAAAATGTCCTGTAAACAAGTTGAAACTGTCAGAACAAGCTTCTTCTGGCAGAGCATGACAAAAAGACATGTTACTGCAGATTTCAGACTGGAATCAACAAAATGACCTGAAAACAAGTTGAAACTGGCAGAACAACCTTCTGCTCTTGCAGAAGGGCTGCCTATACCTGCAAAGTCTGTTCTGATCTGGTGCAATATAACTTAAAATTAATTAAATTAATTATTTATTTATTTTTGAATTTATTTATTTATTTATTTTTAAATTTATTTATTCATTTATTTTTGATTTTATTTATTTATTTATTTTTAAATTTATTTATTTAGTTATTTTTAAATTTATTTATTTAGTTATTTTTAAATTTATTTATTTATTATTATTATTATTATTATTATTTTTATGACTGAAGAGTTTTCCAGACGGACAGGAGACGCTGTCTGGCCGGATGTGCGAGAGCGAGGGCGAGAGACCTTCCGTGTGATTTTTGGAAATTATACACAGTGTTGGGAAACTAACTAGTAACTTAAATAATATTACTTTTTACCAGTAACGAGTAGTGTAACGAATTACTTTTTCATTTTTACCTTGTTACATTTACTTTTATTTCAAAAGTAAAATATTAATTTTTTCACTCCGGCCTGATACGGAAACGATTTGTCCTCGTCTGTTTTTAAGGTCGGTGGCGTAAACTCGATCCATTCCGTTTGTTGTTGTTTTGCTGCCCGCTCGCACCACGGAGGCGGACTGTCTCTCCGTTAAAATCAAAATCTTCTGGCAGAGTCTTCCTCTGTCAGAAGATGTGACTGCAGTGTTCAGACTGAAATCAGTAAAATGACCTCAAAACAAGTTGAAACTGTCAGAACAAGCTTCTTCCGGCAGATGCTGACAAAAGGACATGCTGCTGCATTTTTCAGACTGAAAGAAGAAAAATGACCTCAAAACAAGTTGAAACTGTCAGAACAAGCTTCTTCTGGCAGAGCCTGACAAAAAAAACATGTTACTGCAGATTTCAGACTGGAATCAACAAAATGACCTCAAAACAAGTTGAAACTGTCAGAACAAGCTTCTTCCGGCAGATGCTGACAAAAGGACATGCTGCTGCATTTTTCAGACTGAAAGAAGAAAAATGACCTCAAAACAAGTTGAAACTGTCAGAACAAGCTTCTTCTGGCAGAGCCTGACAAAAAAAACATGTTACTGCAGATTTCAGACTGGAATCAACAAAATGACCTCAAAACAAGTTGAAACTGTCAGAACAAGCTTCTTCTGGCAGAGCCTGACAAAAAAAACATGTTACTGCAGATTTCAGACTGGAATCAACAAAATGACCTCAAAACAAGTTGAAACTCTCAGAACACTTCTTCTGGCAGAGTCTTACAAAAGGATATGCTACTGCATTTTTCAGACTGAAAGAAGAAAGATGACCTCAAAACAAGTTGAAACTGTCAGAACAAGCTTCTTCCGGCAGATGCTGACAAAAGGACATGTTACTGCAGTGTTCAGACTGAAAGAAGAAAAATGTCCTGTAAACAAGTTGAAACTGTCAGAACAAGCTTCTTCTGGCAGAGCATGACAAAAAGACATGTTACTGCAGATTTCAGACTGGAATCAACAAAATGACCTGAAAACAAGTTGAAACTGGCAGAACAACCTTCTGCTCTTGCAGAAGGGCTGCCTATACCTGCAAAGTCTGTTCTGATCTGGTGCAATATAACTTAAAATTAATTAAATTAATTATTTATTTATTTTTGAATTTATTTATTTATTTATTTTTAAATTTATTTATTCATTTATTTTTGATTTTATTTATTTATTTATTTTTAAATTTATTTATTTAGTTATTTTTAAATTTATTTATTTATTATTATTATTATTATTATTATTATTATTATTTTTATGACTGAAGAGTTTTCCAGACGGACAGGAGACGCTGTCTGGCCGGATGTGCGAGAGCGAGGGCGAGAGACCTTCCGTGTGATTTTTGGAAATTATACACAGTGTTGGGAAACTAACTAGTAACTTAAATAATATTACTTTTTACCAGTAACGAGTAGTGTAACGAATTACTTTTTCATTTTTACCTTGTTACATTTACTTTTATTTCAAAAGTAAAATATTAATTTTTTCACTCCGGCCTGATACGGAAACGATTCGTCCTCGTCTGTTTTTAAGGTCGGTGGCGTAAACTCGATCCATTCCGTTTGTTGTTGTTTTGCTGCCCGCTCGCACCACGGAGGCGGACTGTCTCTCCGTTAAAATCAAAATCTTCTGGCAGAGTCTTCCTCTGTCAGAAGATGTGACTGCAGTGTTCAGACTGAAATCAGTAAAATGACCTCAAAACAAGTTGAAACTGTCAGAACAAGCTTCTTCCGGCAGATGCTGACAAAAGGACATGCTGCTGCATTTTTCAGACTGAAAGAAGAAAAATGACCTCAAAACAAGTTGAAACTGTCAGAACAAGCTTCTTCTGGCAGATGCTGACAAAAGGACATGTTACTGCAGT
The DNA here is from genome assembly GCF_040956055.1 of Brachionichthys hirsutus. Lineage (NCBI taxonomy): Eukaryota > Metazoa > Chordata > Actinopteri > Lophiiformes > Brachionichthyidae > Brachionichthys > Brachionichthys hirsutus. Next base: position 39,746 of record NW_027180479.1, read on the forward strand.
GTTCAGACTGGAATTAGTAAAATGACCTGAAAAAAAGTTGAAACTGTCAGAACAAGCTTCTTCCGGCAGATGCTGACAAAAGGACATGTTACTGCAGTGTTCAGACTGAAAGAAGAAAAATGTCCTGTAAACAAGTTGAAAATGTCAGAACAAGCTTCTTCCGGCAGATGCTGACTAAAGGACATGTTACTGCAGTGTTCAGACTGAAATCAGTAAAATGACCTCAAAACAAGTTGAAACTGTCAGAACAAGCTTCTTCCGGCAGATGCTGACAAAAGGACATGCTGCTGCATTTTTCAGACTGAAAGAAGAAAAATGACCTCAAAACAAGTTGAAACTGTCAGAACAAGCTTCTTCTGGCAGAGCCTGACAAAAAAAACATGTTACTGCAGATTTCAGACTGGAATCAACAAAATGACCTCAAAACAAGTTGAAACTGTCAGAACACTTCTTCTGGCAGAGTCTTACAAAAGGACATGCTGCTGCATTTTTCAGACTGAAAGAAGAAAGATGACCTCAAAACAAGTTGAAACTGTCAGAACAAGCTTCTTCCGGCAGATGCTGACAAAAGGACATGCTACTGCATTTTTCAGACTGAAAGAAGAAAGATGACCTGTAAACAAGTTGAAACTGTCAGAACAAGCTTCTTCTGGCAGAGCCTGACAAAAAAAACATGTTACTGCAGATTTCAGACTGGAATCAACAAAATGACCTCAAAACAAGTTGAAACTCTCAGAACACTTCTTCTGGCAGAGTCTTACAAAAGGACATGCTACTGCATTTTTCAGACTGAAAGAAGAAAGATGACCTCAAAACAAGTTGAAACTGTCAGAACAAGCTTCTTCCGGCAGATGCTGACAAAAGGACATGTTACTGCAGTGTTCAGACTGAAATCAGTAAAATGACCTCAAAACAAGTTGAAACTGTCAGAACAAGCTTCTTCCGGCAGATGCTGACAAAAGGACATGCTACTGCATTTTTCAGACTGAAAGAAGAAAGATGACCTGTAAACAAGTTGAAACTGTCAGAACAAGCTTCTTCTGGCAGAGCCTGACAAAAAAAACATGTTACTGCAGATTTCAGACTGGAATCAACAAAATGACCTCAAAACAAGTTGAAACTGTCAGAACACTTCTTCTGGCAGAGTCTTACAAAAGGACATGCTGCTGCATTTTTCAGACTGAAAGAAGAAAGATGACCTCAAAACAAGTTGAAACTGTCAGAACAAGCTTCTTCCGGCAGATGCTGACAAAAGGACATGCTACTGCATTTTTCAGACTGAAAGAAGAAAGATGACCTGTAAACAAGTTGAAACTGTCAGAACAAGCTTCTTCTGGCAGAGCCTGACAAAAAAAACATGTTACTGCAGATTTCAGACTGGAATCAACAAAATGACCTCAAAACAAGTTGAAACTCTCAGAACACTTCTTCTGGCAGAGTCTTACAAAAGGACATGCTACTGCATTTTTCAGACTGAAAGAAGAAAGATGACCTCAAAACAAGTTGAAACTGTCAGAACAAGCTTCTTCCGGCAGATGCTGACAAAAGGACATGTTACTGCAGTGTTCAGACTGGAATTAGTAAAATGACCTGAAAAAAAGTTGAAACTGTCAGAACAAGCTTCTTCCGGCAGATGCTGACTAAAGGACATGTTACTGCAGTGTTCAGACTGAAAGAAGAAAAATGTCCTGTAAACAAGTTGAAACTGTCAGAACAAGCTTCTTCTGGCAGAGCATGACAAAAAGACATGTTACTGCAGATTTCAGACTGGAATCAACAAAATGACCTGAAAACAAGTTGAAACTGGCAGAACAACCTTCTGCTCTTGCAGAAGGGCTGCCTATACCTGCAAAGTCTGTTCTGATCTGGTGCAATATAACTTAAAATTAATTAAATTAATTATTTATTTATTTTTGAATTTATTTATTTATTTATTTTTAAATTTATTTATTCATTTATTTTTGATTTTATTTATTTATTTATTTTTAAATTTATTTATTTAGTTATTTTTAAATTTATTTATTTAGTTATTTTTAAATTTATTTATTTATTATTATTATTATTATTATTATTATTATTATTTTTATGACTGAAGAGTTTTCCAGACGGACAGGAGACGCTGTCTGGCCGGATGTGCGAGAGCGAGGGCGAGAGACCTTCCGTGTGATTTTTGGAAATTATACACAGTGTTGGGAAACTAACTAGTAACTTAAATAATATTACTTTTTACCAGTAACGAGTAGTGTAACGAATTACTTTTTCATTTTTACCTTGTTACATTTACTTTTATTTCAAAAGTAAAATATTAATTTTTTCACTCCGGCCTGATACGGAAACGATTTGTCCTCGTCTGTTTTTAAGGTCGGTGGCGTAAACTCGATCCATTCCGTTTGTTGTTGTTTTGCTGCCCGCTCGCACCACGGAGGCGGACTGTCTCTCCGTTAAAATCAAAATCTTCTGGCAGAGTCTTCCTCTGTCAGAAGATGTGACTGCAGTGTTCAGACTGAAATCAGTAAAATGACCTCAAAACAAGTTGAAACTGTCAGAACAAGCTTCTTCCGGCAGATGCTGACAAAAGGACATGCTGCTGCATTTTTCAGACTGGAATCAACAAAATGACCTCAAAACAAGTTGAAACTCTCAGAACACTTCTTCTGGCAGAGTCTTACAAAAGGATATGCTACTGCATTTTTCAGACTGAAAGAAGAAAGATGACCTCAAAACAAGTTGAAACTGTCAGAACAAGCTTCTTCCGGCAGATGCTGACAAAAGGACATGTTACTGCAGTGTTCAGACTGAAATCAGTAAAATGACCTCAAAACAAGTTGAAACTGTCAGAACAAGCTTCTTCCGGCAGATGCTGACAAAAGGACATGCTGCTGCATTTTTCAGACTGAAAGAAGAAAAATGACCTCAAAACAAGTTGAAACTGTCAGAACAAGCTTCTTCTGGCAGAGCCTGACAAAAAAAACATGTTACTGCAGATTTCAGACTGGAATCAACAAAATGACCTCAAAACAAGTTGAAACTGTCAGAACACTTCTTCTGGCAGAGTCTTACAAAAGGACATGCTGCTGCATTTTTCAGACTGAAAGAAGAAAGATGACCTGTAAACAAGTTGAAACTGTCAGAACAAGCTTCTTCTGGCAGAGCCTGACAAAAAAAACATGTTACTGCAGATTTCAGACTGGAATCAACAAAATGACCTCAAAACAAGTTGAAACTCTCAGAACACTTCTTCTGGCAGAGTCTTACAAAAGGACATGCTACTGCATTTTTCAGACTGAAAGAAGAAAGATGACCTCAAAACAAGTTGAAACTGTCAGAACAAGCTTCTTCCGGCAGATGCTGACAAAAGGACATGTTACTGCAGTGTTCAGACTGGAATTAGTAAAATGACCTGAAAAAAAGTTGAAACTGTCAGAACAAGCTTCTTCCGGCAGATGCTGACTAAAGGACATGTTACTGCAGTGTTCAGACTGAAAGAAGAAAAATGTCCTGTAAACAAGTTGAAACTGTCAGAACAAGCTTCTTCTGGCAGAGCATGACAAAAAGACATGTTACTGCAGATTTCAGACTGGAATCAACAAAATGACCTGAAAACAAGTTGAAACTGGCAGAACAACCTTCTGCTCTTGCAGAAGGGCTGCCTATACCTGCAAAGTCTGTTCTGATCTGGTGCAATATAACTTAAAATTAATTAAATTAATTATTTATTTATTTTTGAATTTATTTATTTATTTATTTTTAAATTTATTTATTCATTTATTTTTGATTTTATTTATTTATTTATTTTTAAATTTATTTATTTATTTATTTTTAAATTTATTTATTTAGTTATTTTTAAATTTATTTATTTATTATTATTATTATTATTATTATTATTATTATTTTTATGACTGAAGAGTTTTCCAGACGGACAGGAGACGCTGTCTGGCCGGATGTGCGAGAGCGAGGGCGAGAGACCTTCCGTGTGATTTTTGGAAATTATACACAGTGTTGGGAAACTAACTAGTAACTTAAATAATATTACTTTTTACCAGTAACGAGTAGTGTAACGAATTACTTTTTCATTTTTACCTTGTTACATTTACTTTTATTTCAAAAGTAAAATATTAATTTTTTCACTCCGGCCTGATACGGAAACGATTTGTCCTCGTCTGTTTTTAAGGTCGGTGGCGTAAACTCGATCCATTCCGTTTGTTGTTGTTTTGCTGCCCGCTCGCACCACGGAGGCGGACTGTCTCTCCGTTAAAATCAAAATCTTCTGGCAGAGTCTTCCTCTGTCAGAAGATGTGACTGCAGTGTTCAGACTGAAATCAGTAAAATGACCTCAAAACAAGTTGAAACTGTCAGAACAAGCTTCTTCCGGCAGATGCTGACAAAAGGACATGCTGCTGCATTTTTCAGACTGAAAGAAGAAAAATGACCTCAAAACAAGTTGAAACTGTCAGAACAAGCTTCTTCTGGCAGAGCCTGACAAAAAAAACATGTTACTGCAGATTTCAGACTGGAATCAACAAAATGACCTCAAAACAAGTTGAAACTGTCAGAACAAGCTTCTTCTGGCAGAGCCTGACAAAAAAAACATGTTACTGCAGATTTCAGACTGGAATCAACAAAATGACCTCAAAACAAGTTGAAACTCTCAGAACACTTCTTCTGGCAGAGTCTTACAAAAGGATATGCTACTGCATTTTTCAGACTGAAAGAAGAAAGATGACCTCAAAACAAGTTGAAACTGTCAGAACAAGCTTCTTCCGGCAGATGCTGACAAAAGGACATGTTACTGCAGTGTTCAGACTGAAAGAAGAAAAATGTCCTGTAAACAAGTTGAAACTGTCAGAACAAGCTTCTTCTGGCAGAGCATGACAAAAAGACATGTTACTGCAGATTTCAGACTGGAATCAACAAAATGACCTGAAAACAAGTTGAAACTGGCAGAACAACCTTCTGCTCTTGCAGAAGGGCTGCCTATACCTGCAAAGTCTGTTCTGATCTGGTGCAATATAACTTAAAATTAATTAAATTAATTATTTATTTATTTTTGAATTTATTTATTTATTTATTTTTAAATTTATTTATTCATTTATTTTTGATTTTATTTATTTATTTATTTTTAAATTTATTTATTTAGTTATTTTTAAATTTATTTATTTATTATTATTATTATTATTATTATTATTATTATTTTTATGACTGAAGAGTTTTCCAGACGGACAGGAGACGCTGTCTGGCCGGATGTGCGAGAGCGAGGGCGAGAGACCTTCCGTGTGATTTTTGGAAATTATACACAGTGTTGGGAAACTAACTAGTAACTTAAATAATATTACTTTTTACCAGTAACGAGTAGTGTAACGAATTACTTTTTCATTTTTACCTTGTTACATTTACTTTTATTTCAAAAGTAAAATATTAATTTTTTCACTCCGGCCTGATACGGAAACGATTCGTCCTCGTCTGTTTTTAAGGTCGGTGGCGTAAACTCGATCCATTCCGTTTGTTGTTGTTTTGCTGCCCGCTCGCACCACGGAGGCGGACTGTCTCTCCGTTAAAATCAAAATCTTCTGGCAGAGTCTTCCTCTGTCAGAAGATGTGACTGCAGTGTTCAGACTGAAATCAGTAAAATGACCTCAAAACAAGTTGAAACTGTCAGAACAAGCTTCTTCCGGCAGATGCTGACAAAAGGACATGCTGCTGCATTTTTCAGACTGAAAGAAGAAAAATGACCTCAAAACAAGTTGAAACTGTCAGAACAAGCTTCTTCTGGCAGATGCTGACAAAAGGACATGTTACTGCAGTGTTCAGACTGGAATTAGTAAAATGACCTCAAAACAAGTTGAAACTGTCAGAACAAGCTTCTTCTGGCAGAGCCTGACAAAAGGACTTGTTACTGCAGTTTTCATACAGAAATTAGTAAAATGACCTGAAAACAAGTTGAAACTGTCAGAACAAGCTTCTTCTGGCAGATGCTGACAAAAGGACATGTTACTGCAGTGTTCAGACTGAAATCAGTAAAATGACCTCAAAACAAGTTGAAACTGTCAGAACAAGCTTCTTCCGGCAGATGCTGACAAAAGGACATGCTGCTGCATTTTTCAGACTGAAAGAAGAAAAATGACCTCAAAACAAGTTGAAACTGTCAGAACAAGCTTCTTCTGGCAGAGCCTGACAAAAAAAACATGTTACTGCAGATTTCAGACTGGAATCAACAAAATGACCTCAAAACAAGTTGAAACTGTCAGAACACTTCTTCTGGCAGAGTCTTTCAAAAGGACATGCTGCTGCATTTTTCAGACTGAAAGAAGAAAGATGACCTCAAATCAAGTTGAAACTGTCAGAACAAGCTTCTTCCGGCAGATGCTGACAAAAGGACATGCTACTGCATTTTTCAGACTGAAAGAAGAAAGATGACCTGTAAACAAGTTGAAACTGTCAGAACAAGCTTCTTCTGGCAGAGCCTGACAAAAAAAACATGTTACTGCAGATTTCAGACTGGAATCAACAAAATGACCTCAAAACAAGTTGAAACTCTCAGAACACTTCTTCTGGCAGAGTCTTACAAAAGGACATGCTACTGCATTTTTCAGACTGAAAGAAGAAAGATGACCTCAAAACAAGTTGAAACTGTCAGAACAAGCTTCTTCCGGCAGATGCTGACAAAAGGACATGTTACTGCAGTGTTCAGACTGGAATTAGTAAAATGACCTGAAAAAAAGTTGAAACTGTCAGAACAAGCTTCTTCCGGCAGATGCTGACTAAAGGACATGTTACTGCAGTGTTCAGACTGAAAGAAGAAAAATGTCCTGTAAACAAGTTGAAACTGTCAGAACAAGCTTCTTCTGGCAGAGCATGACAAAAAGACATGTTACTGCAGATTTCAGACTGGAATCAACAAAATGACCTGAAAACAAGTTGAAACTGGCAGAACAACCTTCTGCTCTTGCAGAAGGGCTGCCTATACCTGCAAAGTCTGTTCTGATCTGGTGCAATATAACTTAAAATTAATTAAATTAATTATTTATTTATTTTTGAATTTATTTATTTATTTATTTTTAAATTTATTTATTCATTTATTTTTGATTTTATTTATTTATTTATTTTTAAATTTATTTATTTAGTTATTTTTAAATTTATTTATTTAGTTATTTTTAAATTTATTTATTTATTATTATTATTATTATTATTATTATTATTATTTTTATGACTGAAGAGTTTTCCAGACGGACAGGAGACGCTGTCTGGCCGGATGTGCGAGAGCGAGGGCGAGAGACCTTCCGTGTGATTTTTGGAAATTATACACAGTGTTGGGAAACTAACTAGTAACTTAAATAATATTACTTTTTACCAGTAACGAGTAGTGTAACGAATTACTTTTTCATTTTTACCTTGTTACATTTACTTTTATTTCAAAAGTAAAATATTAATTTTTTCACTCCGGCCTGATACGGAAACGATTTGTCCTCGTCTGTTTTTAAGGTCGGTGGCGTAAACGCGATCCATTCCGTTTGTTGTTGTTTTGCTGCCCGCTCGCACCACGGAGGCGGACTGTCTCTCCGTTAAAATCAAAATCTTCTGGCAGAGTCTTCCTCTGTCAGAAGATGTGACTGCAGTGTTCAGACTGAAATCAGTAAAATGACCTCAAAACAAGTTGAAACTGTCAGAACAAGCTTCTTCCGGCAGATGCTGACAAAAGGACATGCTGCTGCATTTTTCAGACTGAAAGAAGAAAAATGACCTCAAAACAAGTTGAAACTGTCAGAACAAGCTTCTTCTGGCAGAGCCTGACAAAAAAAACATGTTACTGCAGATTTCAGACTGGAATCAACAAAATGACCTCAAAACAAGTTGAAACTGTCAGAACAAGCTTCTTCTGGCAGAGCCTGACAAAAAAAACATGTTACTGCAGATTTCAGACTGGAATCAACAAAATGACCTCAAAACAAGTTGAAACTCTCAGAACACTTCTTCTGGCAGAGTCTTACAAAAGGATATGCTACTGCATTTTTCAGACTGAAAGAAGAAAGATGACCTCAAAACAAGTTGAAACTGTCAGAACAAGCTTCTTCCGGCAGATGCTGACAAAAGGACATGTTACTGCAGTGTTCAGACTGAAAGAAGAAAAATGTCCTGTAAACAAGTTGAAACTGTCAGAACAAGCTTCTTCTGGCAGAGCATGACAAAAAGACATGTTACTGCAGATTTCAGACTGGAATCAACAAAATGACCTGAAAACAAGTTGAAACTGGCAGAACAACCTTCTGCTCTTGCAGAAGGGCTGCCTATACCTGCAAAGTCTGTTCTGATCTGGTGCAATATAACTTAAAATTAATTAAATTAATTATTTATTTATTTTTGAATTTATTTATTTATTTATTTTTAAATTTATTTATTCATTTATTTTTGATTTTATTTATTTATTTATTTTTAAATTTATTTATTTAGTTATTTTTAAATTTATTTATTTATTATTATTATTATTATTATTATTATTATTATTTTTATGACTGAAGAGTTTTCCAGACGGACAGGAGACGCTGTCTGGCCGGATGTGCGAGAGCGAGGGCGAGAGACCTTCCGTGTGATTTTTGGAAATTATACACAGTGTTGGGAAACTAACTAGTAACTTAAATAATATTACTTTTTACCAGTAACGAGTAGTGTAACGAATTACTTTTTCATTTTTACCTTGTTACATTTACTTTTATTTCAAAAGTAAAATATTAATTTTTTCACTCCGGCCTGATACGGAAACGATTCGTCCTCGTCTGTTTTTAAGGTCGGTGGCGTAAACTCGATCCATTCCGTTTGTTGTTGTTTTGCTGCCCGCTCGCACCACGGAGGCGGACTGTCTCTCCGTTAAAATCAAAATCTTCTGGCAGAGTCTTCCTCTGTCAGAAGATGTGACTGCAGTGTTCAGACTGAAATCAGTAAAATGACCTCAAAACAAGTTGAAACTGTCAGAACAAGCTTCTTCCGGCAGATGCTGACAAAAGGACATGCTGCTGCATTTTTCAGACTGAAAGAAGAAAAATGACCTCAAAACAAGTTGAAACTGTCAGAACAAGCTTCTTCTGGCAGATGCTGACAAAAGGACATGTTACTGCAGTGTTCAGACTGGAATTAGTAAAATGACCTCAAAACAAGTTGAAACTGTCAGAACAAGCTTCTTCTGGCAGAGCCTGACAAAAGGACTTGTTACTGCAGTTTTCATACAGAAATTAGTAAAATGACCTGAAAACAAGTTGAAACTGTCAGAACAAGCTTCTTCTGGCAGATGCTGACAAAAGGACATGTTACTGCAGTGTTCAGACTGAAATCAGTAAAATGACCTCAAAACAAGTTGAAACTGTCAGAACAAGCTTCTTCCGGCAGATGCTGACAAAAGGACATGCTGCTGCATTTTTCAGACTGAAAGAAGAAAAATGACCTCAAAACAAGTTGAAACTGTCAGAACAAGCTTCTTCTGGCAGAGCCTGACAAAAAAAACATGTTACTGCAGATTTCAGACTGGAATCAACAAAATGACCTCAAAACAAGTTGAAACTGTCAGAACACTTCTTCTGGCAGAGTCTTTCAAAAGGACATGCTGCTGCATTTTTCAGACTGAAAGAAGAAAGATGACCTCAAAACAAGTTGAAACTGTCAGAACAAGCTTCTTCCGGCAGATGCTGACAAAAGGACATGCTACTGCATTTTTCAGACTGAAAGAAGAAAGATGACCTGTAAACAAGTTGAAACTGTCAGAACAAGCTTCTTCTGGCAGAGCCTGACAAAAAAAACATGTTACTGCAGATTTCAGACTGGAATCAACAAAATGACCTCAAAACAAGTTGAAACTCTCAGAACACTTCTTCTGGCAGAGTCTTACAAAAGGACATGCTACTGCATTTTTCAGACTGAAAGAAGAAAGATGACCTCAAAACAAGTTGAAACTGTCAGAACAAGCTTCTTCCGGCAGATGCTGACAAAAGGACATGTTACTGCAGTGTTCAGACTGGAATTAGTAAAATGACCTGAAAAAAAGTTGAAACTGTCAGAACAAGCTTCTTCCGGCAGATGCTGACTAAAGGACATGTTACTGCAGTGTTCAGACTGAAAGAAGAAAAATGTCCTGTAAACAAGTTGAAACTGTCAGAACAAGCTTCTTCTGGCAGAGCATGACAAAAAGACATGTTACTGCAGATTTCAGACTGGAATCAACAAAATGACCTGAAAACAAGTTGAAACTGGCAGAACAACCTTCTGCTCTTGCAGAAGGGCTGCCTATACCTGCAAAGTCTGTTCTGATCTGGTGCAATATAACTTAAAATTAATTAAATTAATTATTTATTTATTTTTGAATTTATTTATTTATTTATTTTTAAATTTATTTATTCATTTATTTTTGATTTTATTTATTTATTTATTTTTAAATTTATTTATTTAGTTATTTTTAAATTTATTTATTTAGTTATTTTTAAATTTATTTATTTATTATTATTATTATTATTATTATTATTATTATTTTTATGACTGAAGAGTTTTCCAGACGGACAGGAGACGCTGTCTGGCCGGATGTGCGAGAGCGAGGGCGAGAGACCTTCCGTGTGATTTTTGGAAATTATACACAGTGTTGGGAAACTAACTAGTAACTTAAATAATATTACTTTTTACCAGTAACGAGTAGTGTAACGAATTACTTTTTCATTTTTACCTTGTTACATTTACTTTTATTTCAAAAGTAAAATATTAATTTTTTCACTCCGGCCTGATACGGAAACGATTTGTCCTCGTCTGTTTTTAAGGTCGGTGGCGTAAACTCGATCCATTCCGTTTGTTGTTGTTTTGCTGCCCGCTCGCACCACGGAGGCGGACTGTCTCTCCGTTAAAATCAAAATCTTCTGGCAGAGTCTTCCTCTGTCAGAAGATGTGACTGCAGTGTTCAGACTGAAATCAGTAAAATGACCTCAAAACAAGTTGAAACTGTCAGAACAAGCTTCTTCCGGCAGATGCTGACAAAAGGACATGCTGCTGCATTTTTCAGACTGAAAGAAGAAAAATGACCTCAAAACAAGTTGAAACTGTCAGAACAAGCTTCTTCTGGCAGAGCCTGACAAAAAAAACATGTTACTGCAGATTTCAGACTGGAATCAACAAAATGACCTCAAAACAAGTTGAAACTGTCAGAACAAGCTTCTTCTGGCAGAGCCTGACAAAAAAAACATGTTACTGCAGATTTCAGACTGGAATCAACAAAATGACCTCAAAACAAGTTGAAACTCTCAGAACACTTCTTCTGGCAGAGTCTTACAAAAGGATATGCTACTGCATTTTTCAGACTGAAAGAAGAAAGATGACCTCAAAACAAGTTGAAACTGTCAGAACAAGCTTCTTCCGGCAGATGCTGACAAAAGGACATGTTACTGCAGTGTTCAGACTGAAAGAAGAAAAATGTCCTGTAAACAAGTTGAAAATGTCAGAACAAGCTTCTTCCGGCAGATGCTGACTAAAGGACATGTTACTGCAGTGTTCAGACTGAAATCAGTAAAATGACCTCAAAACAAGTTGAAACTGTCAGAACAAGCTTCTTCCGGCAGATGCTGACAAAAGGACATGCTGCTGCATTTTTCAGACTGAAAGAAGAAAAATGACCTCAAAACAAGTTGAAACTGTCAGAACAAGCTTCTTCTGGCAGAGCCTGACAAAAAAAACATGTTACTGCAGATTTCAGACTGGAATCAACAAAATGACCTCAAAACAAGTTGAAACTGTCAGAACACTTCTTCTGGCAGAGTCTTACAAAAGGACATGCTGCTGCATTTTTCAGACTGAAAGAAGAAAGATGACCTCAAAACAAGTTGAAACTGTCAGAACAAGCTTCTTCCGGCAGATGCTGACAAAAGGACATGCTACTGCATTTTTCAGACTGAAAGAAGAAAGATGACCTGTAAACAAGTTGAAACTGTCAGAACAAGCTTCTTCTGGCAGAGCCTGACAAAAAAAACATGTTACTGCAGATTTCAGACTGGAATCAACAAAATGACCTCAAAACAAGTTGAAACTCTCAGAACACTTCTTCTGGCAGAGTCTTACAAAAGGACATGCTACTGCATTTTTCAGACTGAAAGAAGAAAGATGACCTCAAAACAAGTTGAAACTGTCAGAACAAGCTTCTTCCGGCAGATGCTGACAAAAGGACATGTTACTGCAGTGTTCAGACTGGAATTAGTAAAATGACCTGAAAAAAAGTTGAAACTGTCAGAACAAGCTTCTTCCGGCAGATGCTGACTAAAGGACATGTTACTGCAGTGTTCAGACTGAAAGAAGAAAAATGTCCTGTAAACAAGTTGAAACTGTCAGAACAAGCTTCTTCTGGCAGAGCATGACAAAAAGACATGTTACTGCAGATTTCAGACTGGAATCAACAAAATGACCTGAAAACAAGTTGAAACTGGCAGAACAACCTTCTGCTCTTGCAGAAGGGCTGCCTATACCTGCAAAGTCTGTTCTGATCTGGTGCAATATAACTTAAAATTAATTAAATTAATTATTTATTTATTTTTGAATTTATTTATTTATTTATTTTTAAATTTATTTATTCATTTATTTTTGATTTTATTTATTTATTTATTTTTAAATTTATTTATTTAGTTATTTTTAAATTTATTTATTTATTATTATTATTATTATTATTATTATTATTATTTTTATGACTGAAGAGTTTTCCAGACGGACAGGAGACGCTGTCTGGCCGGATGTGCGAGAGCGAGGGCGAGAGACCTTCCGTGTGATTTTTGGAAATTATACACAGTGTTGGGAAACTAACTAGTAACTTAAATAATATTACTTTTTACCAGTAACGAGTAGTGTAACGAATTACTTTTTCATTTTTACCTTGTTACATTTACTTTTATTTCAAAAGTAAAATATTAATTTTTTCACTCCGGCCTGATACGGAAACGATTCGTCCTCGTCTGTTTTTAAGGTCGGTGGCGTAAACTCGATCCATTCCGTTTGTTGTTGTTTTGCTGCCCGCTCGCACCACGGAGGCGGACTGTCTCTCCGTTAAAATCAAAATCTTCTGGCAGAGTCTTCCTCTGTCAGAAGATGTGACTGCAGTGTTCAGACTGAAATCAGTAAAATGACCTCAAAACAAGTTGAAACTGTCAGAACAAGCTTCTTCCGGCAGATGCTGACAAAAGGACATGCTGCTGCATTTTTCAGACTGAAAGAAGAAAAATGACCTCAAAACAAGTTGAAACTGTCAGAACAAGCTTCTTCTGGCAGATGCTGACAAAAGGACATGTTACTGCAGTGTTCAGACTGGAATTAGTAAAATGACCTCAAAACAAGTTGAAACTGTCAGAACAAGCTTCTTCTGGCAGAGCCTGACAAAAGGACTTGTTACTGCAGTTTTCATACAGAAATTAGTAAAATGACCTGAAAACAAGTTGAAACTGTCAGAACAAGCTTCTTCTGGCAGATGCTGACAAAAGGACATGTTACTGCAGTGTTCAGACTGAAATCAGTAAAATGACCTCAAAACAAGTTGAAACTGTCAGAACAAGCTTCTTCCGGCAGATGCTGACAAAAGGACATGCTGCTGCATTTTTCAGACTGAAAGAAGAAAAATGACCTCAAAACAAGTTGAAACTGTCAGAACAAGCTTCTTCTGGCAGAGCCTGACAAAAAAAACATGTTACTGCAGATTTCAGACTGGAATCAACAAAATGACCTCAAAACAAGTTGAAACTGTCAGAACACTTCTTCTGGCAGAGTCTTTCAAAAGGACATGCTGCTGCATTTTTCAGACTGAAAGAAGAAAGATGACCTCAAATCAAGTTGAAACTGTCAGAACAAGCTTCTTCCGGCAGATGCTGACAAAAGGACATGCTACTGCATTTTTCAGACTGAAAGAAGAAAGATGACCTGTAAACAAGTTGAAACTGTCAGAACAAGCTTCTTCTGGCAGAGCCTGACAAAAAAAACATGTTACTGCAGATTTCAGACTGGAATCAACAAAATGACCTCAAAACAAGTTGAAACTCTCAGAACACTTCTTCTGGCAGAGTCTTACAAAAGGACATGCTACTGCATTTTTCAGACTGAAAGAAGAAAGATGACCTCAAAACAAGTTGAAACTGTCAGAACAAGCTTCTTCCGGCAGATGCTGACAAAAGGACATGTTACTGCAGTGTTCAGACTGGAATTAGTAAAATGACCTGAAAAAAAGTTGAAACTGTCAGAACAAGCTTCTTCCGGCAGATGCTGACTAAAGGACATGTTACTGCAGTGTTCAGACTGAAAGAAGAAAAATGTCCTGTAAACAAGTTGAAACTGTCAGAACAAGCTTCTTCTGGCAGAGCATGACAAAAAGACATGTTACTGCAGATTTCAGACTGGAATCAACAAAATGACCTGAAAACAAGTTGAAACTGGCAGAACAACCTTCTGCTCTTGCAGAAGGGCTGCCTATACCTGCAAAGTCTGTTCTGATCTGGTGCAATATAACTTAAAATTAATTAAATTAATTATTTATTTATTTTTGAATTTATTTATTTATTTATTTTTAAATTTATTTATTCATTTATTTTTGATTTTATTTATTTATTTATTTTTAAATTTATTTATTTAGTTATTTTTAAATTTATTTATTTAGTTATTTTTAAATTTATTTATTTATTATTATTATTATTATTATTATTATTATTATTTTTATGACTGAAGAGTTTTCCAGACGGACAGGAGACGCTGTCTGGCCGGATGTGCGAGAGCGAGGGCGAGAGACCTTCCGTGTGATTTTTGGAAATTATACACAGTGTTGGGAAACTAACTAGTAACTTAAATAATATTACTTTTTACCAGTAACGAGTAGTGTAACGAATTACTTTTTCATTTTTACCTTGTTACATTTACTTTTATTTCAAAAGTAAAATATTAATTTTTTCACTCCGGCCTGATACGGAAACGATTTGTCCTCGTCTGTTTTTAAGGTCGGTGGCGTAAACGCGATCCATTCCGTTTGTTGTTGTTTTGCTGCCCGCTCGCACCACGGAGGCGGACTGTCTCTCCGTTAAAATCAAAATCTTCTGGCAGAGTCTTCCTCTGTCAGAAGATGTGACTGCAGTGTTCAGACTGAAATCAGTAAAATGACCTCAAAACAAGTTGAAACTGTCAGAACAAGCTTCTTCCGGCAGATGCTGACAAAAGGACATGCTGCTGCATTTTTCAGACTGAAAGAAGAAAAATGACCTCAAAACAAGTTGAAACTGTCAGAACAAGCTTCTTCTGGCAGAGCCTGACAAAAAAAACATGTTACTGCAGATTTCAGACTGGAATCAACAAAATGACCTCAAAACAAGTTGAAACTGTCAGAACAAGCTTCTTCTGGCAGAGCCTGACAAAAAAAACATGTTACTGCAGATTTCAGACTGGAATCAACAAAATGACCTCAAAACAAGTTGAAACTCTCAGAACACTTCTTCTGGCAGAGTCTTACAAAAGGATATGCTACTGCATTTTTCAGACTGAAAGAAGAAAGATGACCTCAAAACAAGTTGAAACTGTCAGAACAAGCTTCTTCCGGCAGATGCTGACAAAAGGACATGTTACTGCAGTGTTCAGACTGAAAGAAGAAAAATGTCCTGTAAACAAGTTGAAACTGTCAGAACAAGCTTCTTCTGGCAGAGCATGACAAAAAGACATGTTACTGCAGATTTCAGACTGGAATCAACAAAATGACCTGAAAACAAGTTGAAACTGGCAGAACAACCTTCTGCTCTTGCAGAAGGGCTGCCTATACCTGCAAAGTCTGTTCTGATCTGGTGCAATATAACTTAAAATTAATTAAATTAATTATTTATTTATTTTTGAATTTATTTATTTATTTATTTTTAAATTTATTTATTCATTTATTTTTGATTTTATTTATTTATTTATTTTTAAATTTATTTATTTAGTTATTTTTAAATTTATTTATTTATTATTATTATTATTATTATTATTATTATTATTTTTATGACTGAAGAGTTTTCCAGACGGACAGGAGACGCTGTCTGGCCGGATGTGCGAGAGCGAGGGCGAGAGACCTTCCGTGTGATTTTTGGAAATTATACACAGTGTTGGGAAACTAACTAGTAACTTAAATAATATTACTTTTTACCAGTAACGAGTAGTGTAACGAATTACTTTTTCATTTTTACCTTGTTACATTTACTTTTATTTCAAAAGTAAAATATTAATTTTTTCACTCCGGCCTGATACGGAAACGATTCGTCCTCGTCTGTTTTTAAGGTCGGTGGCGTAAACTCGATCCATTCCGTTTGTTGTTGTTTTGCTGCCCGCTCGCACCACGGAGGCGGACTGTCTCTCCGTTAAAATCAAAATCTTCTGGCAGAGTCTTCCTCTGTCAGAAGATGTGACTGCAGTGTTCAGACTGAAATCAGTAAAATGACCTCAAAACAAGTTGAAACTGTCAGAACAAGCTTCTTCCGGCAGATGCTGACAAAAGGACATGCTGCTGCATTTTTCAGACTGAAAGAAGAAAAATGACCTCAAAACAAGTTGAAACTGTCAGAACAAGCTTCTTCTGGCAGATGCTGACAAAAGGACATGTTACTGCAGTGTTCAGACTGGAATTAGTAAAATGACCTCAAAACAAGTTGAAACTGTCAGAACAAGCTTCTTCTGGCAGAGCCTGACAAAAGGACTTGTTACTGCAGTTTTCATACAGAAATTAGTAAAATGACCTGAAAACAAGTTGAAACTGTCAGAACAAGCTTCTTCTGGCAGATGCTGACAAAAGGACATGTTACTGCAGTGTTCAGACTGAAATCAGTAAAATGACCTCAAAACAAGTTGAAACTGTCAGAACAAGCTTCTTCCGGCAGATGCTGACAAAAGGACATGCTGCTGCATTTTTCAGACTGAAAGAAGAAAAATGACCTCAAAACAAGTTGAAACTGTCAGAACAAGCTTCTTCTGGCAGAGCCTGACAAAAAAAACATGTTACTGCAGATTTCAGACTGGAATCAACAAAATGACCTCAAAACAAGTTGAAACTGTCAGAACACTTCTTCTGGCAGAGTCTTTCAAAAGGACATGCTGCTGCATTTTTCAGACTGAAAGAAGAAAGATGACCTCAAAACAAGTTGAAACTGTCAGAACAAGCTTCTTCCGGCAGATGCTGACAAAAGGACATGCTACTGCATTTTTCAGACTGAAAGAAGAAAGATGACCTGTAAACAAGTTGAAACTGTCAGAACAAGCTTCTTCTGGCAGAGCCTGACAAAAAAAACATGTTACTGCAGATTTCAGACTGGAATCAACAAAATGACCTCAAAACAAGTTGAAACTCTCAGAACACTTCTTCTGGCAGAGTCTTACAAAAGGACATGCTACTGCATTTTTCAGACTGAAAGAAGAAAGATGACCTCAAAACAAGTTGAAACTGTCAGAACAAGCTTCTTCCGGCAGATGCTGACAAAAGGACATGTTACTGCAGTGTTCAGACTGGAATTAGTAAAATGACCTGAAAAAAAGTTGAAACTGTCAGAACAAGCTTCTTCCGGCAGATGCTGACTAAAGGACATGTTACTGCAGTGTTCAGACTGAAAGAAGAAAAATGTCCTGTAAACAAGTTGAAACTGTCAGAACAAGCTTCTTCTGGCAGAGCATGACAAAAAGACATGTTACTGCAGATTTCAGACTGGAATCAACAAAATGACCTGAAAACAAGTTGAAACTGGCAGAACAACCTTCTGCTCTTGCAGAAGGGCTGCCTATACCTGCAAAGTCTGTTCTGATCTGGTGCAATATAACTTAAAATTAATTAAATTAATTATTTATTTATTTTTGAATTTATTTATTTATTTATTTTTAAATTTATTTATTCATTTATTTTTGATTTTATTTATTTATTTATTTTTAAATTTATTTATTTAGTTATTTTTAAATTTATTTATTTAGTTATTTTTAAATTTATTTATTTATTATTATTATTATTATTATTATTATTATTATTTTTATGACTGAAGAGTTTTCCAGACGGACAGGAGACGCTGTCTGGCCGGATGTGCGAGAGCGAGGGCGAGAGACCTTCCGTGTGATTTTTGGAAATTATACACAGTGTTGGGAAACTAACTAGTAACTTAAATAATATTACTTTTTACCAGTAACGAGTAGTGTAACGAATTACTTTTTCATTTTTACCTTGTTACATTTACTTTTATTTCAAAAGTAAAATATTAATTTTTTCACTCCGGCCTGATACGGAAACGATTTGTCCTCGTCTGTTTTTAAGGTCGGTGGCGTAAACTCGATCCATTCCGTTTGTTGTTGTTTTGCTGCCCGCTCGCACCACGGAGGCGGACTGTCTCTCCGTTAAAATCAAAATCTTCTGGCAGAGTCTTCCTCTGTCAGAAGATGTGACTGCAGTGTTCAGACTGAAATCAGTAAAATGACCTCAAAACAAGTTGAAACTGTCAGAACAAGCTTCTTCCGGCAGATGCTGACAAAAGGACATGCTGCTGCATTTTTCAGACTGAAAGAAGAAAAATGACCTCAAAACAAGTTGAAACTGTCAGAACAAGCTTCTTCTGGCAGAGCCTGACAAAAAAAACATGTTACTGCAGATTTCAGACTGGAATCAACAAAATGACCTCAAAACAAGTTGAAACTGTCAGAACAAGCTTCTTCTGGCAGAGCCTGACAAAAAAAACATGTTACTGCAGATTTCAGACTGGAATCAACAAAATGACCTCAAAACAAGTTGAAACTCTCAGAACACTTCTTCTGGCAGAGTCTTACAAAAGGATATGCTACTGCATTTTTCAGACTGAAAGAAGAAAGATGACCTCAAAACAAGTTGAAACTGTCAGAACAAGCTTCTTCCGGCAGATGCTGACAAAAGGACATGTTACTGCAGTGTTCAGACTGAAAGAAGAAAAATGTCCTGTAAACAAGTTGAAAATGTCAGAACAAGCTTCTTCCGGCAGATGCTGACTAAAGGACATGTTACTGCAGTGTTCAGACTGAAATCAGTAAAATGACCTCAAAACAAGTTGAAACTGTCAGAACAAGCTTCTTCCGGCAGATGCTGACAAAAGGACATGCTGCTGCATTTTTCAGACTGAAAGAAGAAAAATGACCTCAAAACAAGTTGAAACTGTCAGAACAAGCTTCTTCTGGCAGAGCCTGACAAAAAAAACATGTTACTGCAGATTTCAGACTGGAATCAACAAAATGACCTCAAAACAAGTTGAAACTGTCAGAACACTTCTTCTGGCAGAGTCTTACAAAAGGACATGCTGCTGCATTTTTCAGACTGAAAGAAGAAAGATGACCTCAAAACAAGTTGAAACTGTCAGAACAAGCTTCTTCCGGCAGATGCTGACAAAAGGACATGCTACTGCATTTTTCAGACTGAAAGAAGAAAGATGACCTGTAAACAAGTTGAAACTGTCAGAACAAGCTTCTTCTGGCAGAGCCTGACAAAAAAAACATGTTACTGCAGATTTCAGACTGGAATCAACAAAATGACCTCAAAACAAGTTGAAACTCTCAGAACACTTCTTCTGGCAGAGTCTTACAAAAGGACATGCTACTGCATTTTTCAGACTGAAAGAAGAAAGATGACCTCAAAACAAGTTGAAACTGTCAGAACAAGCTTCTTCCGGCAGATGCTGACAAAAGGACATGTTACTGCAGTGTTCAGACTGGAATTAGTAAAATGACCTGAAAAAAAGTTGAAACTGTCAGAACAAGCTTCTTCCGGCAGATGCTGACTAAAGGACATGTTACTGCAGTGTTCAGACTGAAAGAAGAAAAATGTCCTGTAAACAAGTTGAAACTGTCAGAACAAGCTTCTTCTGGCAGAGCATGACAAAAAGACATGTTACTGCAGATTTCAGACTGGAATCAACAAAATGACCTGAAAACAAGTTGAAACTGGCAGAACAACCTTCTGCTCTTGCAGAAGGGCTGCCTATACCTGCAAAGTCTGTTCTGATCTGGTGCAATATAACTTAAAATTAATTAAATTAATTATTTATTTATTTTTGAATTTATTTATTTATTTATTTTTAAATTTATTTATTCATTTATTTTTGATTTTATTTATTTATTTATTTTTAAATTTATTTATTTAGTTATTTTTAAATTTATTTATTTAGTTATTTTTAAATTTATTTATTTATTATTATTATTATTATTATTATTATTATTATTTTTATGACTGAAGAGTTTTCCAGACGGACAGGAGACGCTGTCTGGCCGGATGTGCGAGAGCGAGGGCGAGAGACCTTCCGTGTGATTTTTGGAAATTATACACAGTGTTGGGAAACTAACTAGTAACTTAAATAATATTACTTTTTACCAGTAACGAGTAGTGTAACGAATTACTTTTTCATTTTTACCTTGTTACATTTACTTTTATTTCAAAAGTAAAATATTAATTTTTTCACTCCGGCCTGATACGGAAACGATTTGTCCTCGTCTGTTTTTAAGGTCGGTGGCGTAAACTCGATCCATTCCGTTTGTTGTTGTTTTGCTGCCCGCTCGCACCACGGAGGCGGACTGTCTCTCCGTTAAAATCAAAATCTTCTGGCAGAGTCTTCCTCTGTCAGAAGATGTGACTGCAGTGTTCAGACTGAAATCAGTAAAATGACCTCAAAACAAGTTGAAACTGTCAGAACAAGCTTCTTCCGGCAGATGCTGACAAAAGGACATGCTGCTGCATTTTTCAGACTGAAAGAAGAAAAATGACCTCAAAACAAGTTGAAACTGTCAGAACAAGCTTCTTCTGGCAGAGCCTGACAAAAGGACTTGTTACTGCAGTTTTCATACAGAAATTAGTAAAATGACCTGAAAACAAGTTGAAACTGTCAGAACAAGCTTCTTCTGGCAGATGCTGACAAAAGGACATGTTACTGCAGTGTTCAGACTGAAATCAGTAAAATGACCTCAAAACAAGTTGAAACTGTCAGAACAAGCTTCTTCCGGCAGATGCTGACAAAAGGATATGCTACTGCATTTTTCAGACTGAAAGAAGAAAGATGACCTCAAAACAAGTTGAAACTGTCAGAACAAGCTTCTTCCGGCAGATGCTGACAAAAGGACATGTTACTGCAGTGTTCAGACTGAAAGAAGAAAAATGTCCTGTAAACAAGTTGAAACTGTCAGAACAAGCTTCTTCTGGCAGAGCATGACAAAAAGACATGTTACTGCAGATTTCAGACTGGAATCAACAAAATGACCTGAAAACAAGTTGAAACTGGCAGAACAACCTTCTGCTCTTGCAGAAGGGCTGCCTATACCTGCAAAGTCTGTTCTGATCTGGTGCAATATAACTTAAAATTAATTAAATTAATTATTTATTTATTTTTGAATTTATTTATTTATTTATTTTTAAATTTATTTATTCATTTATTTTTGATTTTATTTATTTATTTATTTTTAAATTTATTTATTTAGTTATTTTTAAATTTATTTATTTATTATTATTATTATTATTATTATTATTATTATTTTTATGACTGAAGAGTTTTCCAGACGGACAGGAGACGCTGTCTGGCCGGATGTGCGAGAGCGAGGGCGAGAGACCTTCCGTGTGATTTTTGGAAATTATACACAGTGTTGGGAAACTAACTAGTAACTTAAATAATATTACTTTTTACCAGTAACGAGTAGTGTAACGAATTACTTTTTCATTTTTACCTTGTTACATTTACTTTTATTTCAAAAGTAAAATATTAATTTTTTCACTCCGGCCTGATACGGAAACGATTCGTCCTCGTCTGTTTTTAAGGTCGGTGGCGTAAACTCGATCCATTCCGTTTGTTGTTGTTTTGCTGCCCGCTCGCACCACGGAGGCGGACTGTCTCTCCGTTAAAATCAAAATCTTCTGGCAGAGTCTTCCTCTGTCAGAAGATGTGACTGCAGTGTTCAGACTGAAATCAGTAAAATGACCTCAAAACAAGTTGAAACTGTCAGAACAAGCTTCTTCCGGCAGATGCTGACAAAAGGACATGCTGCTGCATTTTTCAGACTGAAAGAAGAAAAATGACCTCAAAACAAGTTGAAACTGTCAGAACAAGCTTCTTCTGGCAGAGCCTGACAAAAAAAACATGTTACTGCAGATTTCAGACTGGAATCAACAAAATGACCTCAAAACAAGTTGAAACTGTCAGAACAAGCTTCTTCTGGCAGAGCCTGACAAAAAAAACATGTTACTGCAGATTTCAGACTGGAATCAACAAAATGACCTCAAAACAAGTTGAAACTCTCAGAACACTTCTTCTGGCAGAGTCTTACAAAAGGATATGCTACTGCATTTTTCAGACTGAAAGAAGAAAGATGACCTCAAAACAAGTTGAAACTGTCAGAACAAGCTTCTTCCGGCAGATGCTGACAAAAGGACATGTTACTGCAGTGTTCAGACTGAAAGAAGAAAAATGTCCTGTAAACAAGTTGAAAATGTCAGAACAAGCTTCTTCCGGCAGATGCTGACTAAAGGACATGTTACTGCAGTGTTCAGACTGAAATCAGTAAAATGACCTCAAAACAAGTTGAAACTGTCAGAACAAGCTTCTTCCGGCAGATGCTGACAAAAGGACATGCTGCTGCATTTTTCAGACTGAAAGAAGAAAAATGACCTCAAAACAAGTTGAAACTGTCAGAACAAGCTTCTTCTGGCAGAGCCTGACAAAAAAAACATGTTACTGCAGATTTCAGACTGGAATCAACAAAATGACCTCAAAACAAGTTGAAACTGTCAGAACACTTCTTCTGGCAGAGTCTTACAAAAGGACATGCTGCTGCATTTTTCAGACTGAAAGAAGAAAGATGACCTCAAAACAAGTTGAAACTGTCAGAACAAGCTTCTTCCGGCAGATGCTGACAAAAGGACATGCTACTGCATTTTTCAGACTGAAAGAAGAAAGATGACCTGTAAACAAGTTGAAACTGTCAGAACAAGCTTCTTCTGGCAGAGCCTGACAAAAAAAACATGTTACTGCAGATTTCAGACTGGAATCAACAAAATGACCTCAAAACAAGTTGAAACTCTCAGAACACTTCTTCTGGCAGAGTCTTACAAAAGGACATGCTACTGCATTTTTCAGACTGAAAGAAGAAAGATGACCTCAAAACAAGTTGAAACTGTCAGAACAAGCTTCTTCCGGCAGATGCTGACAAAAGGACATGTTACTGCAGTGTTCAGACTGGAATTAGTAAAATGACCTGAAAAAAAGTTGAAACTGTCAGAACAAGCTTCTTCCGGCAGATGCTGACTAAAGGACATGTTACTGCAGTGTTCAGACTGAAAGAAGAAAAATGTCCTGTAAACAAGTTGAAACTGTCAGAACAAGCTTCTTCTGGCAGAGCATGACAAAAAGACATGTTACTGCAGATTTCAGACTGGAATCAACAAAATGACCTGAAAACAAGTTGAAACTGGCAGAACAACCTTCTGCTCTTGCAGAAGGGCTGCCTATACCTGCAAAGTCTGTTCTGATCTGGTGCAATATAACTTAAAATTAATTAAATTAATTATTTATTTATTTTTGAATTTATTTATTTATTTATTTTTAAATTTATTTATTCATTTATTTTTGATTTTATTTATTTATTTATTTTTAAATTTATTTATTTAGTTATTTTTAAATTTATTTATTTAGTTATTTTTAAATTTATTTATTTATTATTATTATTATTATTATTATTATTATTATTTTTATGACTGAAGAGTTTTCCAGACGGACAGGAGACGCTGTCTGGCCGGATGTGCGAGAGCGAGGGCGAGAGACCTTCCGTGTGATTTTTGGAAATTATACACAGTGTTGGGAAACTAACTAGTAACTTAAATAATATTACTTTTTACCAGTAACGAGTAGTGTAACGAATTACTTTTTCATTTTTACCTTGTTACATTTACTTTTATTTCAAAAGTAAAATATTAATTTTTTCACTCCGGCCTGATACGGAAACGATTTGTCCTCGTCTGTTTTTAAGGTCGGTGGCGTAAACTCGATCCATTCCGTTTGTTGTTGTTTTGCTGCCCGCTCGCACCACGGAGGCGGACTGTCTCTCCGTTAAAATCAAAATCTTCTGGCAGAGTCTTCCTCTGTCAGAAGATGTGACTGCAGTGTTCAGACTGAAATCAGTAAAATGACCTCAAAACAAGTTGAAACTGTCAGAACAAGCTTCTTCCGGCAGATGCTGACAAAAGGACATGCTGCTGCATTTTTCAGACTGAAAGAAGAAAAATGACCTCAAAACAAGTTGAAACTGTCAGAACAAGCTTCTTCTGGCAGAGCCTGACAAAAAAAACATGTTACTGCAGATTTCAGACTGGAATCAACAAAATGACCTCAAAACAAGTTGAAACTGTCAGAACAAGCTTCTTCTGGCAGAGCCTGACAAAAAAAACATGTTACTGCAGATTTCAGACTGGAATCAACAAAATGACCTCAAAACAAGTTGAAACTCTCAGAACACTTCTTCTGGCAGAGTCTTACAAAAGGATATGCTACTGCATTTTTCAGACTGAAAGAAGAAAGATGACCTCAAAACAAGTTGAAACTGTCAGAACAAGCTTCTTCCGGCAGATGCTGACAAAAGGACATGTTACTGCAGTGTTCAGACTGAAAGAAGAAAAATGTCCTGTAAACAAGTTGAAACTGTCAGAACAAGCTTCTTCTGGCAGAGCATGACAAAAAGACATGTTACTGCAGATTTCAGACTGGAATCAACAAAATGACCTGAAAACAAGTTGAAACTGGCAGAACAACCTTCTGCTCTTGCAGAAGGGCTGCCTATACCTGCAAAGTCTGTTCTGATCTGGTGCAATATAACTTAAAATTAATTAAATTAATTATTTATTTATTTTTGAATTTATTTATTTATTTATTTTTAAATTTATTTATTCATTTATTTTTGATTTTATTTATTTATTTATTTTTAAATTTATTTATTTAGTTATTTTTAAATTTATTTATTTATTATTATTATTATTATTATTATTATTATTATTTTTATGACTGAAGAGTTTTCCAGACGGACAGGAGACGCTGTCTGGCCGGATGTGCGAGAGCGAGGGCGAGAGACCTTCCGTGTGATTTTTGGAAATTATACACAGTGTTGGGAAACTAACTAGTAACTTAAATAATATTACTTTTTACCAGTAACGAGTAGTGTAACGAATTACTTTTTCATTTTTACCTTGTTACATTTACTTTTATTTCAAAAGTAAAATATTAATTTTTTCACTCCGGCCTGATACGGAAACGATTCGTCCTCGTCTGTTTTTAAGGTCGGTGGCGTAAACTCGATCCATTCCGTTTGTTGTTGTTTTGCTGCCCGCTCGCACCACGGAGGCGGACTGTCTCTCCGTTAAAATCAAAATCTTCTGGCAGAGTCTTCCTCTGTCAGAAGATGTGACTGCAGTGTTCAGACTGAAATCAGTAAAATGACCTCAAAACAAGTTGAAACTGTCAGAACAAGCTTCTTCCGGCAGATGCTGACAAAAGGACATGCTGCTGCATTTTTCAGACTGAAAGAAGAAAAATGACCTCAAAACAAGTTGAAACTGTCAGAACAAGCTTCTTCTGGCAGAGCCTGACAAAAAAAACATGTTACTGCAGATTTCAGACTGGAATCAACAAAATGACCTCAAAACAAGTTGAAACTGTCAGAACAAGCTTCTTCTGGCAGAGCCTGACAAAAAAAACATGTTACTGCAGATTTCAGACTGGAATCAACAAAATGACCTCAAAACAAGTTGAAACTCTCAGAACACTTCTTCTGGCAGAGTCTTACAAAAGGATATGCTACTGCATTTTTCAGACTGAAAGAAGAAAGATGACCTCAAAACAAGTTGAAACTGTCAGAACAAGCTTCTTCCGGCAGATGCTGACAAAAGGACATGTTACTGCAGTGTTCAGACTGAAAGAAGAAAAATGTCCTGTAAACAAGTTGAAAATGTCAGAACAAGCTTCTTCCGGCAGATGCTGACTAAAGGACATGTTACTGCAGTGTTCAGACTGAAATCAGTAAAATGACCTCAAAACAAGTTGAAACTGTCAGAACAAGCTTCTTCCGGCAGATGCTGACAAAAGGACATGCTGCTGCATTTTTCAGACTGAAAGAAGAAAAATGACCTCAAAACAAGTTGAAACTGTCAGAACAAGCTTCTTCTGGCAGAGCCTGACAAAAAAAACATGTTACTGCAGATTTCAGACTGGAATCAACAAAATGACCTCAAAACAAGTTGAAACTGTCAGAACACTTCTTCTGGCAGAGTCTTACAAAAGGACATGCTGCTGCATTTTTCAGACTGAAAGAAGAAAGATGACCTCAAAACAAGTTGAAACTGTCAGAACAAGCTTCTTCCGGCAGATGCTGACAAAAGGACATGCTACTGCATTTTTCAGACTGAAAGAAGAAAGATGACCTGTAAACAAGTTGAAACTGTCAGAACAAGCTTCTTCTGGCAGAGCCTGACAAAAAAAACATGTTACTGCAGATTTCAGACTGGAATCAACAAAATGACCTCAAAACAAGTTGAAACTCTCAGAACACTTCTTCTGGCAGAGTCTTACAAAAGGACATGCTACTGCATTTTTCAGACTGAAAGAAGAAAGATGACCTCAAAACAAGTTGAAACTGTCAGAACAAGCTTCTTCCGGCAGATGCTGACAAAAGGACATGTTACTGCAGTGTTCAGACTGGAATTAGTAAAATGACCTGAAAAAAAGTTGAAACTGTCAGAACAAGCTTCTTCCGGCAGATGCTGACTAAAGGACATGTTACTGCAGTGTTCAGACTGAAAGAAGAAAAATGTCCTGTAAACAAGTTGAAACTGTCAGAACAAGCTTCTTCTGGCAGAGCATGACAAAAAGACATGTTACTGCAGATTTCAGACTGGAATCAACAAAATGACCTGAAAACAAGTTGAAACTGGCAGAACAACCTTCTGCTCTTGCAGAAGGGCTGCCTATACCTGCAAAGTCTGTTCTGATCTGGTGCAATATAACTTAAAATTAATTAAATTAATTATTTATTTATTTTTGAATTTATTTATTTATTTATTTTTAAATTTATTTATTCATTTATTTTTGATTTTATTTATTTATTTATTTTTAAATTTATTTATTTAGTTATTTTTAAATTTATTTATTTAGTTATTTTTAAATTTATTTATTTATTATTATTATTATTATTATTATTATTATTATTTTTATGACTGAAGAGTTTTCCAGACGGACAGGAGACGCTGTCTGGCCGGATGTGCGAGAGCGAGGGCGAGAGACCTTCCGTGTGATTTTTGGAAATTATACACAGTGTTGGGAAACTAACTAGTAACTTAAATAATATTACTTTTTACCAGTAACGAGTAGTGTAACGAATTACTTTTTCATTTTTACCTTGTTACATTTACTTTTATTTCAAAAGTAAAATATTAATTTTTTCACTCCGGCCTGATACGGAAACGATTTGTCCTCGTCTGTTTTTAAGGTCGGTGGCGTAAACTCGATCCATTCCGTTTGTTGTTGTTTTGCTGCCCGCTCGCACCACGGAGGCGGACTGTCTCTCCGTTAAAATCAAAATCTTCTGGCAGAGTCTTCCTCTGTCAGAAGATGTGACTGCAGTGTTCAGACTGAAATCAGTAAAATGACCTCAAAACAAGTTGAAACTGTCAGAACAAGCTTCTTCCGGCAGATGCTGACAAAAGGACATGCTGCTGCATTTTTCAGACTGAAAGAAGAAAAATGACCTCAAAACAAGTTGAAACTGTCAGAACAAGCTTCTTCTGGCAGAGCCTGACAAAAAAAACATGTTACTGCAGATTTCAGACTGGAATCAACAAAATGACCTCAAAACAAGTTGAAACTGTCAGAACAAGCTTCTTCTGGCAGAGCCTGACAAAAAAAACATGTTACTGCAGATTTCAGACTGGAATCAACAAAATGACCTCAAAACAAGTTGAAACTCTCAGAACACTTCTTCTGGCAGAGTCTTACAAAAGGATATGCTACTGCATTTTTCAGACTGAAAGAAGAAAGATGACCTCAAAACAAGTTGAAACTGTCAGAACAAGCTTCTTCCGGCAGATGCTGACAAAAGGACATGTTACTGCAGTGTTCAGACTGAAAGAAGAAAAATGTCCTGTAAACAAGTTGAAACTGTCAGAACAAGCTTCTTCTGGCAGAGCATGACAAAAAGACATGTTACTGCAGATTTCAGACTGGAATCAACAAAATGACCTGAAAACAAGTTGAAACTGGCAGAACAACCTTCTGCTCTTGCAGAAGGGCTGCCTATACCTGCAAAGTCTGTTCTGATCTGGTGCAATATAACTTAAAATTAATTAAATTAATTATTTATTTATTTTTGAATTTATTTATTTATTTATTTTTAAATTTATTTATTCATTTATTTTTGATTTTATTTATTTATTTATTTTTAAATTTATTTATTTAGTTATTTTTAAATTTATTTATTTATTATTATTATTATTATTATTATTATTATTATTTTTATGACTGAAGAGTTTTCCAGACGGACAGGAGACGCTGTCTGGCCGGATGTGCGAGAGCGAGGGCGAGAGACCTTCCGTGTGATTTTTGGAAATTATACACAGTGTTGGGAAACTAACTAGTAACTTAAATAATATTACTTTTTACCAGTAACGAGTAGTGTAACGAATTACTTTTTCATTTTTACCTTGTTACATTTACTTTTATTTCAAAAGTAAAATATTAATTTTTTCACTCCGGCCTGATACGGAAACGATTCGTCCTCGTCTGTTTTTAAGGTCGGTGGCGTAAACTCGATCCATTCCGTTTGTTGTTGTTTTGCTGCCCGCTCGCACCACGGAGGCGGACTGTCTCTCCGTTAAAATCAAAATCTTCTGGCAGAGTCTTCCTCTGTCAGAAGATGTGACTGCAGTGTTCAGACTGAAATCAGTAAAATGACCTCAAAACAAGTTGAAACTGTCAGAACAAGCTTCTTCCGGCAGATGCTGACAAAAGGACATGCTGCTGCATTTTTCAGACTGAAAGAAGAAAAATGACCTCAAAACAAGTTGAAACTGTCAGAACAAGCTTCTTCTGGCAGATGCTGACAAAAGGACATGTTACTGCAGTGTTCAGACTGGAATTAGTAAAATGACCTGAAAAAAAGTTGAAACTGTCAGAACAAGCTTCTTCCGGCAGATGCTGACAAAAGGACATGTTACTGCAGTGTTCAGACTGAAAGAAGAAAAATGTCCTGTAAACAAGTTGAAAATGTCAGAACAAGCTTCTTCCGGCAGATGCTGACTAAAGGACATGTTACTGCAGTGTTCAGACTGAAATCAGTAAAATGACCTCAAAACAAGTTGAAACTGTCAGAACAAGCTTCTTCCGGCAGATGCTGACAAAAGGACATGCTGCTGCATTTTTCAGACTGAAAGAAGAAAAATGACCTCAAAACAAGTTGAAACTGTCAGAACAAGCTTCTTCCGGCAGAGCCTGACAAAAGGACATGTTACTGCATTTTTCAGACTGAAAGAAGAAAAATGACCTCGAAACAAGTTGAAACTGTCAGAACAAGCTTCTTCTGGCAGAGCCTGACAAAAGGACTTGTTACTGCAGTTTTCATAAAGAAATTAGTAAAATGACCTGAAAACAAGTTGAAACTGTCAGAACAAGCTTCTTCTGGCAGATGCTGACAAAAGGACATGTTACTGCAGATTTCAGACTGAAAGAAGAAAAATGACCTCGAAACAAGTTGAAACTGTCAGAACAAGCTTCTTCCGGCAGATGCTGACAAAAGGACATGCTGCTGCATTTTTCAGACTGAAAGAAGAAAAATGACCTCAAAACAAGTTGAAACTGTCAGAACAAGCTTCTTCTGGCAGAGCCTGACAAAAGGACTTGTTACTGCAGTTTTCATACAGAAATTAGTAAAATGACCTGAAAACAAGTTGAAACTGTCAGAACAAGCTTCTTCTGGCAGATGCTGACAAAAGGACATGTTACTGCAGTGTTCAGACTGAAATCAGTAAAATGACCTCAAAACAAGTTGAAACTGTCAGAACAAGCTTCTTCCGGCAGATGCTGACAAAAGGACATGCTGCTGCATTTTTCAGACTGAAAGAAGAAAAATGACCTCAAAACAAGTTGAAACTGTCAGAACAAGCTTCTTCTGGCAGAGCCTGACAAAAAAAACATGTTACTGCAGATTTCAGACTGGAATCAACAAAATGACCTCAAAACAAGTTGAAACTGTCAGAACACTTCTTCTGGCAGAGTCTTTCAAAAGGACATGCTGCTGCATTTTTCAGACTGAAAGAAGAAAGATGACCTCAAAACAAGTTGAAACTGTCAGAACAAGCTTCTTCCGGCAGATGCTGACAAAAGGACATGCTACTGCATTTTTCAGACTGAAAGAAGAAAGATGACCTGTAAACAAGTTGAAACTGTCAGAACAAGCTTCTTCTGGCAGAGCCTGACAAAAAAAACATGTTACTGCAGATTTCAGACTGGAATCAACAAAATGACCTCAAAACAAGTTGAAACTCTCAGAACACTTCTTCTGGCAGAGTCTTACAAAAGGACATGCTACTGCATTTTTCAGACTGAAAGAAGAAAGATGACCTCAAAACAAGTTGAAACTGTCAGAACAAGCTTCTTCCGGCAGATGCTGACAAAAGGACATGTTACTGCAGTGTTCAGACTGGAATTAGTAAAATGACCTGAAAAAAAGTTGAAACTGTCAGAACAAGCTTCTTCCGGCAGATGCTGACTAAAGGACATGTTACTGCAGTGTTCAGACTGAAAGAAGAAAAATGTCCTGTAAACAAGTTGAAACTGTCAGAACAAGCTTCTTCTGGCAGAGCATGACAAAAAGACATGTTACTGCAGATTT
Source organism: Brachionichthys hirsutus (assembly GCF_040956055.1). NCBI lineage: Eukaryota > Metazoa > Chordata > Actinopteri > Lophiiformes > Brachionichthyidae > Brachionichthys > Brachionichthys hirsutus. The sequence continues at coordinate 70,637 of NW_027180479.1, forward strand.
CAGACTGGAATCAACAAAATGACCTGAAAACAAGTTGAAACTGGCAGAACAACCTTCTGCTCTTGCAGAAGGGCTGCCTATACCTGCAAAGTCTGTTCTGATCTGGTGCAATATAACTTAAAATTAATTAAATTAATTATTTATTTATTTTTGAATTTATTTATTTATTTATTTTTAAATTTATTTATTCATTTATTTTTGATTTTATTTATTTATTTATTTTTAAATTTATTTATTTAGTTATTTTTAAATTTATTTATTTAGTTATTTTTAAATTTATTTATTTATTATTATTATTATTATTATTATTATTATTATTTTTATGACTGAAGAGTTTTCCAGACGGACAGGAGACGCTGTCTGGCCGGATGTGCGAGAGCGAGGGCGAGAGACCTTCCGTGTGATTTTTGGAAATTATACACAGTGTTGGGAAACTAACTAGTAACTTAAATAATATTACTTTTTACCAGTAACGAGTAGTGTAACGAATTACTTTTTCATTTTTACCTTGTTACATTTACTTTTATTTCAAAAGTAAAATATTAATTTTTTCACTCCGGCCTGATACGGAAACGATTTGTCCTCGTCTGTTTTTAAGGTCGGTGGCGTAAACTCGATCCATTCCGTTTGTTGTTGTTTTGCTGCCCGCTCGCACCACGGAGGCGGACTGTCTCTCCGTTAAAATCAAAATCTTCTGGCAGAGTCTTCCTCTGTCAGAAGATGTGACTGCAGTGTTCAGACTGAAATCAGTAAAATGACCTCAAAACAAGTTGAAACTGTCAGAACAAGCTTCTTCCGGCAGATGCTGACAAAAGGACATGCTGCTGCATTTTTCAGACTGAAAGAAGAAAAATGACCTCAAAACAAGTTGAAACTGTCAGAACAAGCTTCTTCTGGCAGAGCCTGACAAAAAAAACATGTTACTGCAGATTTCAGACTGGAATCAACAAAATGACCTCAAAACAAGTTGAAACTGTCAGAACAAGCTTCTTCTGGCAGAGCCTGACAAAAAAAACATGTTACTGCAGATTTCAGACTGGAATCAACAAAATGACCTCAAAACAAGTTGAAACTCTCAGAACACTTCTTCTGGCAGAGTCTTACAAAAGGATATGCTACTGCATTTTTCAGACTGAAAGAAGAAAGATGACCTCAAAACAAGTTGAAACTGTCAGAACAAGCTTCTTCCGGCAGATGCTGACAAAAGGACATGTTACTGCAGTGTTCAGACTGAAAGAAGAAAAATGTCCTGTAAACAAGTTGAAAATGTCAGAACAAGCTTCTTCCGGCAGATGCTGACTAAAGGACATGTTACTGCAGTGTTCAGACTGAAATCAGTAAAATGACCTCAAAACAAGTTGAAACTGTCAGAACAAGCTTCTTCCGGCAGATGCTGACAAAAGGACATGCTGCTGCATTTTTCAGACTGAAAGAAGAAAAATGACCTCAAAACAAGTTGAAACTGTCAGAACAAGCTTCTTCTGGCAGAGCCTGACAAAAAAAACATGTTACTGCAGATTTCAGACTGGAATCAACAAAATGACCTCAAAACAAGTTGAAACTGTCAGAACACTTCTTCTGGCAGAGTCTTACAAAAGGACATGCTGCTGCATTTTTCAGACTGAAAGAAGAAAGATGACCTCAAAACAAGTTGAAACTGTCAGAACAAGCTTCTTCCGGCAGATGCTGACAAAAGGACATGCTACTGCATTTTTCAGACTGAAAGAAGAAAGATGACCTGTAAACAAGTTGAAACTGTCAGAACAAGCTTCTTCTGGCAGAGCCTGACAAAAAAAACATGTTACTGCAGATTTCAGACTGGAATCAACAAAATGACCTCAAAACAAGTTGAAACTCTCAGAACACTTCTTCTGGCAGAGTCTTACAAAAGGACATGCTACTGCATTTTTCAGACTGAAAGAAGAAAGATGACCTCAAAACAAGTTGAAACTGTCAGAACAAGCTTCTTCCGGCAGATGCTGACAAAAGGACATGTTACTGCAGTGTTCAGACTGGAATTAGTAAAATGACCTGAAAAAAAGTTGAAACTGTCAGAACAAGCTTCTTCCGGCAGATGCTGACTAAAGGACATGTTACTGCAGTGTTCAGACTGAAAGAAGAAAAATGTCCTGTAAACAAGTTGAAACTGTCAGAACAAGCTTCTTCTGGCAGAGCATGACAAAAAGACATGTTACTGCAGATTTCAGACTGGAATCAACAAAATGACCTGAAAACAAGTTGAAACTGGCAGAACAACCTTCTGCTCTTGCAGAAGGGCTGCCTATACCTGCAAAGTCTGTTCTGATCTGGTGCAATATAACTTAAAATTAATTAAATTAATTATTTATTTATTTTTGAATTTATTTATTTATTTATTTTTAAATTTATTTATTCATTTATTTTTGATTTTATTTATTTATTTATTTTTAAATTTATTTATTTAGTTATTTTTAAATTTATTTATTTAGTTATTTTTAAATTTATTTATTTATTATTATTATTATTATTATTATTATTATTATTTTTATGACTGAAGAGTTTTCCAGACGGACAGGAGACGCTGTCTGGCCGGATGTGCGAGAGCGAGGGCGAGAGACCTTCCGTGTGATTTTTGGAAATTATACACAGTGTTGGGAAACTAACTAGTAACTTAAATAATATTACTTTTTACCAGTAACGAGTAGTGTAACGAATTACTTTTTCATTTTTACCTTGTTACATTTACTTTTATTTCAAAAGTAAAATATTAATTTTTTCACTCCGGCCTGATACGGAAACGATTCGTCCTCGTCTGTTTTTAAGGTCGGTGGCGTAAACTCGATCCATTCCGTTTGTTGTTGTTTTGCTGCCCGCTCGCACCACGGAGGCGGACTGTCTCTCCGTTAAAATCAAAATCTTCTGGCAGAGTCTTCCTCTGTCAGAAGATGTGACTGCAGTGTTCAGACTGAAATCAGTAAAATGACCTCAAAACAAGTTGAAACTGTCAGAACAAGCTTCTTCCGGCAGATGCTGACAAAAGGACATGCTGCTGCATTTTTCAGACTGAAAGAAGAAAAATGACCTCAAAACAAGTTGAAACTGTCAGAACAAGCTTCTTCTGGCAGAGCCTGACAAAAAAAACATGTTACTGCAGATTTCAGACTGGAATCAACAAAATGACCTCAAAACAAGTTGAAACTGTCAGAACAAGCTTCTTCTGGCAGAGCCTGACAAAAAAAACATGTTACTGCAGATTTCAGACTGGAATCAACAAAATGACCTCAAAACAAGTTGAAACTGTCAGAACAAGCTTCTTCTGGCAGAGCCTGACAAAAAAAACATGTTACTGCAGATTTCAGACTGGAATCAACAAAATGACCTCAAAACAAGTTGAAACTCTCAGAACACTTCTTCTGGCAGAGTCTTACAAAAGGATATGCTACTGCATTTTTCAGACTGAAAGAAGAAAGATGACCTCAAAACAAGTTGAAACTGTCAGAACAAGCTTCTTCCGGCAGATGCTGACAAAAGGACATGTTACTGCAGTGTTCAGACTGAAAGAAGAAAAATGTCCTGTAAACAAGTTGAAAATGTCAGAACAAGCTTCTTCCGGCAGATGCTGACTAAAGGACATGTTACTGCAGTGTTCAGACTGAAATCAGTAAAATGACCTCAAAACAAGTTGAAACTGTCAGAACAAGCTTCTTCCGGCAGATGCTGACAAAAGGACATGCTGCTGCATTTTTCAGACTGAAAGAAGAAAAATGACCTCAAAACAAGTTGAAACTGTCAGAACAAGCTTCTTCTGGCAGAGCCTGACAAAAAAAACATGTTACTGCAGATTTCAGACTGGAATCAACAAAATGACCTCAAAACAAGTTGAAACTGTCAGAACACTTCTTCTGGCAGAGTCTTACAAAAGGACATGCTGCTGCATTTTTCAGACTGAAAGAAGAAAGATGACCTCAAAACAAGTTGAAACTGTCAGAACAAGCTTCTTCCGGCAGATGCTGACAAAAGGACATGCTACTGCATTTTTCAGACTGAAAGAAGAAAGATGACCTGTAAACAAGTTGAAACTGTCAGAACAAGCTTCTTCTGGCAGAGCCTGACAAAAAAAACATGTTACTGCAGATTTCAGACTGGAATCAACAAAATGACCTCAAAACAAGTTGAAACTCTCAGAACACTTCTTCTGGCAGAGTCTTACAAAAGGACATGCTACTGCATTTTTCAGACTGAAAGAAGAAAGATGACCTCAAAACAAGTTGAAACTGTCAGAACAAGCTTCTTCCGGCAGATGCTGACAAAAGGACATGTTACTGCAGTGTTCAGACTGGAATTAGTAAAATGACCTGAAAAAAAGTTGAAACTGTCAGAACAAGCTTCTTCCGGCAGATGCTGACTAAAGGACATGTTACTGCAGTGTTCAGACTGAAAGAAGAAAAATGTCCTGTAAACAAGTTGAAACTGTCAGAACAAGCTTCTTCTGGCAGAGCATGACAAAAAGACATGTTACTGCAGATTTCAGACTGGAATCAACAAAATGACCTGAAAACAAGTTGAAACTGGCAGAACAACCTTCTGCTCTTGCAGAAGGGCTGCCTATACCTGCAAAGTCTGTTCTGATCTGGTGCAATATAACTTAAAATTAATTAAATTAATTATTTATTTATTTTTGAATTTATTTATTTATTTATTTTTAAATTTATTTATTCATTTATTTTTGATTTTATTTATTTATTTATTTTTAAATTTATTTATTTAGTTATTTTTAAATTTATTTATTTAGTTATTTTTAAATTTATTTATTTATTATTATTATTATTATTATTATTATTATTATTTTTATGACTGAAGAGTTTTCCAGACGGACAGGAGACGCTGTCTGGCCGGATGTGCGAGAGCGAGGGCGAGAGACCTTCCGTGTGATTTTTGGAAATTATACACAGTGTTGGGAAACTAACTAGTAACTTAAATAATATTACTTTTTACCAGTAACGAGTAGTGTAACGAATTACTTTTTCATTTTTACCTTGTTACATTTACTTTTATTTCAAAAGTAAAATATTAATTTTTTCACTCCGGCCTGATACGGAAACGATTCGTCCTCGTCTGTTTTTAAGGTCGGTGGCGTAAACTCGATCCATTCCGTTTGTTGTTGTTTTGCTGCCCGCTCGCACCACGGAGGCGGACTGTCTCTCCGTTAAAATCAAAATCTTCTGGCAGAGTCTTCCTCTGTCAGAAGATGTGACTGCAGTGTTCAGACTGAAATCAGTAAAATGACCTCAAAACAAGTTGAAACTGTCAGAACAAGCTTCTTCCGGCAGATGCTGACAAAAGGACATGCTGCTGCATTTTTCAGACTGAAAGAAGAAAAATGACCTCAAAACAAGTTGAAACTGTCAGAACAAGCTTCTTCTGGCAGATGCTGACAAAAGGACATGTTACTGCAGTGTTCAGACTGGAATTAGTAAAATGACCTGAAAAAAAGTTGAAACTGTCAGAACAAGCTTCTTCCGGCAGATGCTGACAAAAGGACATGTTACTGCAGTGTTCAGACTGAAAGAAGAAAAATGTCCTGTAAACAAGTTGAAAATGTCAGAACAAGCTTCTTCCGGCAGATGCTGACTAAAGGACATGTTACTGCAGTGTTCAGACTGAAATCAGTAAAATGACCTCAAAACAAGTTGAAACTGTCAGAACAAGCTTCTTCCGGCAGATGCTGACAAAAGGACATGCTGCTGCATTTTTCAGACTGAAAGAAGAAAAATGACCTCAAAACAAGTTGAAACTGTCAGAACAAGCTTCTTCCGGCAGAGCCTGACAAAAGGACATGTTACTGCATTTTTCAGACTGAAAGAAGAAAAATGACCTCGAAACAAGTTGAAACTGTCAGAACAAGCTTCTTCTGGCAGAGCCTGACAAAAGGACTTGTTACTGCAGTTTTCATACAGAAATTAGTAAAATGACCTGAAAACAAGTTGAAACTGTCAGAACAAGCTTCTTCTGGCAGATGCTGACAAAAGGACATGTTACTGCAGATTTCAGACTGAAAGAAGAAAAATGACCTCGAAACAAGTTGAAACTGTCAGAACAAGCTTCTTCCGGCAGATGCTGACAAAAGGACATGCTGCTGCATTTTTCAGACTGAAAGAAGAAAAATGACCTCAAAACAAGTTGAAACTGTCAGAACAAGCTTCTTCTGGCAGAGCCTGACAAAAGGACTTGTTACTGCAGTTTTCATACAGAAATTAGTAAAATGACCTGAAAACAAGTTGAAACTGTCAGAACAAGCTTCTTCTGGCAGATGCTGACAAAAGGACATGTTACTGCAGTGTTCAGACTGAAATCAGTAAAATGACCTCAAAACAAGTTGAAACTGTCAGAACAAGCTTCTTCCGGCAGATGCTGACAAAAGGACATGCTGCTGCATTTTTCAGACTGAAAGAAGAAAAATGACCTCAAAACAAGTTGAAACTGTCAGAACAAGCTTCTTCTGGCAGAGCCTGACAAAAAAAACATGTTACTGCAGATTTCAGACTGGAATCAACAAAATGACCTCAAAACAAGTTGAAACTGTCAGAACACTTCTTCTGGCAGAGTCTTTCAAAAGGACATGCTGCTGCATTTTTCAGACTGAAAGAAGAAAGATGACCTCAAAACAAGTTGAAACTGTCAGAACAAGCTTCTTCTGGCAGAGCCTGACAAAAAAAACATGTTACTGCAGATTTCAGACTGGAATCAACAAAATGACCTCAAAACAAGTTGAAACTCTCAGAACACTTCTTCTGGCAGAGTCTTACAAAAGGACATGCTACTGCATTTTTCAGACTGAAAGAAGAAAGATGACCTCAAAACAAGTTGAAACTGTCAGAACAAGCTTCTTCCGGCAGATGCTGACAAAAGGACATGTTACTGCAGTGTTCAGACTGGAATTAGTAAAATGACCTGAAAAAAAGTTGAAACTGTCAGAACAAGCTTCTTCCGGCAGATGCTGACTAAAGGACATGTTACTGCAGTGTTCAGACTGAAAGAAGAAAAATGTCCTGTAAACAAGTTGAAACTGTCAGAACAAGCTTCTTCTGGCAGAGCATGACAAAAAGACATGTTACTGCAGATTTCAGACTGGAATCAACAAAATGACCTGAAAACAAGTTGAAACTGGCAGAACAACCTTCTGCTCTTGCAGAAGGGCTGCCTATACCTGCAAAGTCTGTTCTGATCTGGTGCAATATAACTTAAAATTAATTAAATTAATTATTTATTTATTTTTGAATTTATTTATTTATTTATTTTTAAATTTATTTATTCATTTATTTTTGATTTTATTTATTTATTTATTTTTAAATTTATTTATTTAGTTATTTTTAAATTTATTTATTTAGTTATTTTTAAATTTATTTATTTAGTTATTTTTAAATTTATTTATTTAGTTATTTTTAAATTTATTTATTTATTATTATTATTATTATTATTATTATTATTATTTTTATGACTGAAGAGTTTTCCAGACGGACAGGAGACGCTGTCTGGCCGGATGTGCGAGAGCGAGGGCGAGAGACCTTCCGTGTGATTTTTGGAAATTATACACAGTGTTGGGAAACTAACTAGTAACTTAAATAATATTACTTTTTACCAGTAACGAGTAGTGTAACGAATTACTTTTTCATTTTTACCTTGTTACATTTACTTTTATTTCAAAAGTAAAATATTAATTTTTTCACTCCGGCCTGATACGGAAACGATTTGTCCTCGTCTGTTTTTAAGGTCGGTGGCGTAAACTCGATCCATTCCGTTTGTTGTTGTTTTGCTGCCCGCTCGCACCACGGAGGCGGACTGTCTCTCCGTTAAAATCAAAATCTTCTGGCAGAGTCTTCCTCTGTCAGAAGATGTGACTGCAGTGTTCAGACTGAAATCAGTAAAATGACCTCAAAACAAGTTGAAACTGTCAGAACAAGCTTCTTCCGGCAGATGCTGACAAAAGGACATGCTGCTGCATTTTTCAGACTGAAAGAAGAAAAATGACCTCAAAACAAGTTGAAACTGTCAGAACAAGCTTCTTCTGGCAGAGCCTGACAAAAAAAACATGTTACTGCAGATTTCAGACTGGAATCAACAAAATGACCTCAAAACAAGTTGAAACTGTCAGAACAAGCTTCTTCTGGCAGAGCCTGACAAAAAAAACATGTTACTGCAGATTTCAGACTGGAATCAACAAAATGACCTCAAAACAAGTTGAAACTCTCAGAACACTTCTTCTGGCAGAGTCTTACAAAAGGATATGCTACTGCATTTTTCAGACTGAAAGAAGAAAGATGACCTCAAAACAAGTTGAAACTGTCAGAACAAGCTTCTTCCGGCAGATGCTGACAAAAGGACATGTTACTGCAGTGTTCAGACTGAAAGAAGAAAAATGTCCTGTAAACAAGTTGAAAATGTCAGAACAAGCTTCTTCCGGCAGATGCTGACTAAAGGACATGTTACTGCAGTGTTCAGACTGAAATCAGTAAAATGACCTCAAAACAAGTTGAAACTGTCAGAACAAGCTTCTTCCGGCAGATGCTGACAAAAGGACATGCTGCTGCATTTTTCAGACTGAAAGAAGAAAAATGACCTCAAAACAAGTTGAAACTGTCAGAACAAGCTTCTTCTGGCAGAGCCTGACAAAAAAAACATGTTACTGCAGATTTCAGACTGGAATCAACAAAATGACCTCAAAACAAGTTGAAACTGTCAGAACACTTCTTCTGGCAGAGTCTTACAAAAGGACATGCTGCTGCATTTTTCAGACTGAAAGAAGAAAGATGACCTCAAAACAAGTTGAAACTGTCAGAACAAGCTTCTTCCGGCAGATGCTGACAAAAGGACATGCTACTGCATTTTTCAGACTGAAAGAAGAAAGATGACCTGTAAACAAGTTGAAACTGTCAGAACAAGCTTCTTCTGGCAGAGCCTGACAAAAAAAACATGTTACTGCAGATTTCAGACTGGAATCAACAAAATGACCTCAAAACAAGTTGAAACTCTCAGAACACTTCTTCTGGCAGAGTCTTACAAAAGGACATGCTACTGCATTTTTCAGACTGAAAGAAGAAAGATGACCTCAAAACAAGTTGAAACTGTCAGAACAAGCTTCTTCCGGCAGATGCTGACAAAAGGACATGTTACTGCAGTGTTCAGACTGGAATTAGTAAAATGACCTGAAAAAAAGTTGAAACTGTCAGAACAAGCTTCTTCCGGCAGATGCTGACTAAAGGACATGTTACTGCAGTGTTCAGACTGAAAGAAGAAAAATGTCCTGTAAACAAGTTGAAACTGTCAGAACAAGCTTCTTCTGGCAGAGCATGACAAAAAGACATGTTACTGCAGATTTCAGACTGGAATCAACAAAATGACCTGAAAACAAGTTGAAACTGGCAGAACAACCTTCTGCTCTTGCAGAAGGGCTGCCTATACCTGCAAAGTCTGTTCTGATCTGGTGCAATATAACTTAAAATTAATTAAATTAATTATTTATTTATTTTTGAATTTATTTATTTATTTATTTTTAAATTTATTTATTCATTTATTTTTGATTTTATTTATTTATTTATTTTTAAATTTATTTATTTAGTTATTTTTAAATTTATTTATTTAGTTATTTTTAAATTTATTTATTTATTATTATTATTATTATTATTATTATTATTATTTTTATGACTGAAGAGTTTTCCAGACGGACAGGAGACGCTGTCTGGCCGGATGTGCGAGAGCGAGGGCGAGAGACCTTCCGTGTGATTTTTGGAAATTATACACAGTGTTGGGAAACTAACTAGTAACTTAAATAATATTACTTTTTACCAGTAACGAGTAGTGTAACGAATTACTTTTTCATTTTTACCTTGTTACATTTACTTTTATTTCAAAAGTAAAATATTAATTTTTTCACTCCGGCCTGATACGGAAACGATTTGTCCTCGTCTGTTTTTAAGGTCGGTGGCGTAAACTCGATCCATTCCGTTTGTTGTTGTTTTGCTGCCCGCTCGCACCACGGAGGCGGACTGTCTCTCCGTTAAAATCAAAATCTTCTGGCAGAGTCTTCCTCTGTCAGAAGATGTGACTGCAGTGTTCAGACTGAAATCAGTAAAATGACCTCAAAACAAGTTGAAACTGTCAGAACAAGCTTCTTCCGGCAGATGCTGACAAAAGGACATGCTGCTGCATTTTTCAGACTGAAAGAAGAAAAATGACCTCAAAACAAGTTGAAACTGTCAGAACAAGCTTCTTCTGGCAGAGCCTGACAAAAAAAACATGTTACTGCAGATTTCAGACTGGAATCAACAAAATGACCTCAAAACAAGTTGAAACTGTCAGAACAAGCTTCTTCTGGCAGAGCCTGACAAAAAAAACATGTTACTGCAGATTTCAGACTGGAATCAACAAAATGACCTCAAAACAAGTTGAAACTCTCAGAACACTTCTTCTGGCAGAGTCTTACAAAAGGATATGCTACTGCATTTTTCAGACTGAAAGAAGAAAGATGACCTCAAAACAAGTTGAAACTGTCAGAACAAGCTTCTTCCGGCAGATGCTGACAAAAGGACATGTTACTGCAGTGTTCAGACTGAAAGAAGAAAAATGTCCTGTAAACAAGTTGAAAATGTCAGAACAAGCTTCTTCCGGCAGATGCTGACTAAAGGACATGTTACTGCAGTGTTCAGACTGAAATCAGTAAAATGACCTCAAAACAAGTTGAAACTGTCAGAACAAGCTTCTTCCGGCAGATGCTGACAAAAGGACATGCTGCTGCATTTTTCAGACTGAAAGAAGAAAAATGACCTCAAAACAAGTTGAAACTGTCAGAACAAGCTTCTTCTGGCAGAGCCTGACAAAAAAAACATGTTACTGCAGATTTCAGACTAGAATCAACAAAATGACCTCAAAACAAGTTGAAACTGTCAGAACACTTCTTCTGGCAGAGTCTTACAAAAGGACATGCTGCTGCATTTTTCAGACTGAAAGAAGAAAGATGACCTCAAAACAAGTTGAAACTGTCAGAACAAGCTTCTTCCGGCAGATGCTGACAAAAGGACATGCTACTGCATTTTTCAGACTGAAAGAAGAAAGATGACCTGTAAACAAGTTGAAACTGTCAGAACAAGCTTCTTCTGGCAGAGCCTGACAAAAAAAACATGTTACTGCAGATTTCAGACTGGAATCAACAAAATGACCTCAAAACAAGTTGAAACTCTCAGAACACTTCTTCTGGCAGAGTCTTACAAAAGGACATGCTACTGCATTTTTCAGACTGAAAGAAGAAAGATGACCTCAAAACAAGTTGAAACTGTCAGAACAAGCTTCTTCCGGCAGATGCTGACAAAAGGACATGTTACTGCAGTGTTCAGACTGGAATTAGTAAAATGACCTGAAAAAAAGTTGAAACTGTCAGAACAAGCTTCTTCCGGCAGATGCTGACTAAAGGACATGTTACTGCAGTGTTCAGACTGAAAGAAGAAAAATGTCCTGTAAACAAGTTGAAACTGTCAGAACAAGCTTCTTCTGGCAGAGCATGACAAAAAGACATGTTACTGCAGATTTCAGACTGGAATCAACAAAATGACCTGAAAACAAGTTGAAACTGGCAGAACAACCTTCTGCTCTTGCAGAAGGGCTGCCTATACCTGCAAAGTCTGTTCTGATCTGGTGCAATATAACTTAAAATTAATTAAATTAATTATTTATTTATTTTTGAATTTATTTATTTATTTATTTTTAAATTTATTTATTCATTTATTTTTGATTTTATTTATTTATTTATTTTTAAATTTATTTATTTAGTTATTTTTAAATTTATTTATTTAGTTATTTTTAAATTTATTTATTTATTATTATTATTATTATTATTATTATTATTATTTTTATGACTGAAGAGTTTTCCAGACGGACAGGAGACGCTGTCTGGCCGGATGTGCGAGAGCGAGGGCGAGAGACCTTCCGTGTGATTTTTGGAAATTATACACAGTGTTGGGAAACTAACTAGTAACTTAAATAATATTACTTTTTACCAGTAACGAGTAGTGTAACGAATTACTTTTTCATTTTTACCTTGTTACATTTACTTTTATTTCAAAAGTAAAATATTAATTTTTTCACTCCGGCCTGATACGGAAACGATTTGTCCTCGTCTGTTTTTAAGGTCGGTGGCGTAAACTCGATCCATTCCGTTTGTTGTTGTTTTGCTGCCCGCTCGCACCACGGAGGCGGACTGTCTCTCCGTTAAAATCAAAATCTTCTGGCAGAGTCTTCCTCTGTCAGAAGATGTGACTGCAGTGTTCAGACTGAAATCAGTAAAATGACCTCAAAACAAGTTGAAACTGTCAGAACAAGCTTCTTCCGGCAGATGCTGACAAAAGGACATGCTGCTGCATTTTTCAGACTGAAAGAAGAAAAATGACCTCAAAACAAGTTGAAACTGTCAGAACAAGCTTCTTCTGGCAGAGCCTGACAAAAAAAACATGTTACTGCAGATTTCAGACTGGAATCAACAAAATGACCTCAAAACAAGTTGAAACTGTCAGAACAAGCTTCTTCTGGCAGAGCCTGACAAAAAAAACATGTTACTGCAGATTTCAGACTGGAATCAACAAAATGACCTCAAAACAAGTTGAAACTCTCAGAACACTTCTTCTGGCAGAGTCTTACAAAAGGATATGCTACTGCATTTTTCAGACTGAAAGAAGAAAGATGACCTCAAAACAAGTTGAAACTGTCAGAACAAGCTTCTTCCGGCAGATGCTGACAAAAGGACATGTTACTGCAGTGTTCAGACTGAAAGAAGAAAAATGTCCTGTAAACAAGTTGAAAATGTCAGAACAAGCTTCTTCCGGCAGATGCTGACTAAAGGACATGTTACTGCAGTGTTCAGACTGAAATCAGTAAAATGACCTCAAAACAAGTTGAAACTGTCAGAACAAGCTTCTTCCGGCAGATGCTGACAAAAGGACATGCTGCTGCATTTTTCAGACTGAAAGAAGAAAAATGACCTCAAAACAAGTTGAAACTGTCAGAACAAGCTTCTTCTGGCAGAGCCTGACAAAAAAAACATGTTACTGCAGATTTCAGACTGGAATCAACAAAATGACCTCAAAACAAGTTGAAACTGTCAGAACACTTCTTCTGGCAGAGTCTTACAAAAGGACATGCTGCTGCATTTTTCAGACTGAAAGAAGAAAGATGACCTCAAAACAAGTTGAAACTGTCAGAACAAGCTTCTTCCGGCAGATGCTGACAAAAGGACATGCTACTGCATTTTTCAGACTGAAAGAAGAAAGATGACCTGTAAACAAGTTGAAACTGTCAGAACAAGCTTCTTCTGGCAGAGCCTGACAAAAAAAACATGTTACTGCAGATTTCAGACTGGAATCAACAAAATGACCTCAAAACAAGTTGAAACTCTCAGAACACTTCTTCTGGCAGAGTCTTACAAAAGGACATGCTACTGCATTTTTCAGACTGAAAGAAGAAAGATGACCTCAAAACAAGTTGAAACTGTCAGAACAAGCTTCTTCCGGCAGATGCTGACAAAAGGACATGTTACTGCAGTGTTCAGACTGGAATTAGTAAAATGACCTGAAAAAAAGTTGAAACTGTCAGAACAAGCTTCTTCCGGCAGATGCTGACTAAAGGACATGTTACTGCAGTGTTCAGACTGAAAGAAGAAAAATGTCCTGTAAACAAGTTGAAACTGTCAGAACAAGCTTCTTCTGGCAGAGCATGACAAAAAGACATGTTACTGCAGATTTCAGACTGGAATCAACAAAATGACCTGAAAACAAGTTGAAACTGGCAGAACAACCTTCTGCTCTTGCAGAAGGGCTGCCTATACCTGCAAAGTCTGTTCTGATCTGGTGCAATATAACTTAAAATTAATTAAATTAATTATTTATTTATTTTTGAATTTATTTATTTATTTATTTTTAAATTTATTTATTCATTTATTTTTGATTTTATTTATTTATTTATTTTTAAATTTATTTATTTAGTTATTTTTAAATTTATTTATTTAGTTATTTTTAAATTTATTTATTTATTATTATTATTATTATTATTATTATTATTATTTTTATGACTGAAGAGTTTTCCAGACGGACAGGAGACGCTGTCTGGCCGGATGTGCGAGAGCGAGGGCGAGAGACCTTCCGTGTGATTTTTGGAAATTATACACAGTGTTGGGAAACTAACTAGTAACTTAAATAATATTACTTTTTACCAGTAACGAGTAGTGTAACGAATTACTTTTTCATTTTTACCTTGTTACATTTACTTTTATTTCAAAAGTAAAATATTAATTTTTTCACTCCGGCCTGATACGGAAACGATTTGTCCTCGTCTGTTTTTAAGGTCGGTGGCGTAAACTCGATCCATTCCGTTTGTTGTTGTTTTGCTGCCCGCTCGCACCACGGAGGCGGACTGTCTCTCCGTTAAAATCAAAATCTTCTGGCAGAGTCTTCCTCTGTCAGAAGATGTGACTGCAGTGTTCAGACTGAAATCAGTAAAATGACCTCAAAACAAGTTGAAACTGTCAGAACAAGCTTCTTCCGGCAGATGCTGACAAAAGGACATGCTGCTGCATTTTTCAGACTGAAAGAAGAAAAATGACCTCAAAACAAGTTGAAACTGTCAGAACAAGCTTCTTCTGGCAGAGCCTGACAAAAAAAACATGTTACTGCAGATTTCAGACTGGAATCAACAAAATGACCTCAAAACAAGTTGAAACTGTCAGAACAAGCTTCTTCTGGCAGAGCCTGACAAAAAAAACATGTTACTGCAGATTTCAGACTGGAATCAACAAAATGACCTCAAAACAAGTTGAAACTCTCAGAACACTTCTTCTGGCAGAGTCTTACAAAAGGATATGCTACTGCATTTTTCAGACTGAAAGAAGAAAGATGACCTCAAAACAAGTTGAAACTGTCAGAACAAGCTTCTTCCGGCAGATGCTGACAAAAGGACATGTTACTGCAGTGTTCAGACTGAAAGAAGAAAAATGTCCTGTAAACAAGTTGAAAATGTCAGAACAAGCTTCTTCCGGCAGATGCTGACTAAAGGACATGTTACTGCAGTGTTCAGACTGAAATCAGTAAAATGACCTCAAAACAAGTTGAAACTGTCAGAACAAGCTTCTTCCGGCAGATGCTGACAAAAGGACATGCTGCTGCATTTTTCAGACTGAAAGAAGAAAAATGACCTCAAAACAAGTTGAAACTGTCAGAACAAGCTTCTTCTGGCAGAGCCTGACAAAAAAAACATGTTACTGCAGATTTCAGACTGGAATCAACAAAATGACCTCAAAACAAGTTGAAACTGTCAGAACACTTCTTCTGGCAGAGTCTTACAAAAGGACATGCTGCTGCATTTTTCAGACTGAAAGAAGAAAGATGACCTCAAAACAAGTTGAAACTGTCAGAACAAGCTTCTTCCGGCAGATGCTGACAAAAGGACATGCTACTGCATTTTTCAGACTGAAAGAAGAAAGATGACCTGTAAACAAGTTGAAACTGTCAGAACAAGCTTCTTCTGGCAGAGCCTGACAAAAAAAACATGTTACTGCAGATTTCAGACTGGAATCAACAAAATGACCTCAAAACAAGTTGAAACTCTCAGAACACTTCTTCTGGCAGAGTCTTACAAAAGGACATGCTACTGCATTTTTCAGACTGAAAGAAGAAAGATGACCTCAAAACAAGTTGAAACTGTCAGAACAAGCTTCTTCCGGCAGATGCTGACAAAAGGACATGTTACTGCAGTGTTCAGACTGAAATCAGTAAAATGACCTCAAAACAAGTTGAAACTGTCAGAACAAGCTTCTTCCGGCAGATGCTGACAAAAGGACATGTTACTGCAGTGTTCAGACTGAAAGAAGAAAAATGTCCTGTAAACAAGTTGAAACTGTCAGAACAAGCTTCTTCTGGCAGAGCATGACAAAAAGACATGTTACTGCAGATTTCAGACTGGAATCAACAAAATGACCTGAAAACAAGTTGAAACTGGCAGAACAACCTTCTGCTCTTGCAGAAGGGCTGCCTATACCTGCAAAGTCTGTTCTGATCTGGTGCAATATAACTTAAAATTAATTAAATTAATTATTTATTTATTTTTGAATTTATTTATTTATTTATTTTTAAATTTATTTATTCATTTATTTTTGATTTTATTTATTTATTTATTTTTAAATTTATTTATTTAGTTATTTTTAAATTTATTTATTTAGTTATTTTTAAATTTATTTATTTATTATTATTATTATTATTATTATTATTATTATTTTTATGACTGAAGAGTTTTCCAGACGGACAGGAGACGCTGTCTGGCCGGATGTGCGAGAGCGAGGGCGAGAGACCTTCCGTGTGATTTTTGGAAATTATACACAGTGTTGGGAAACTAACTAGTAACTTAAATAATATTACTTTTTACCAGTAACGAGTAGTGTAACGAATTACTTTTTCATTTTTACCTTGTTACATTTACTTTTATTTCAAAAGTAAAATATTAATTTTTTCACTCCGGCCTGATACGGAAACGATTTGTCCTCGTCTGTTTTTAAGGTCGGTGGCGTAAACTCGATCCATTCCGTTTGTTGTTGTTTTGCTGCCCGCTCGCACCACGGAGGCGGACTGTCTCTCCGTTAAAATCAAAATCTTCTGGCAGAGTCTTCCTCTGTCAGAAGATGTGACTGCAGTGTTCAGACTGAAATCAGTAAAATGACCTCAAAACAAGTTGAAACTGTCAGAACAAGCTTCTTCCGGCAGATGCTGACAAAAGGACATGCTGCTGCATTTTTCAGACTGAAAGAAGAAAAATGACCTCAAAACAAGTTGAAACTGTCAGAACAAGCTTCTTCTGGCAGAGCCTGACAAAAAAAACATGTTACTGCAGATTTCAGACTGGAATCAACAAAATGACCTCAAAACAAGTTGAAACTGTCAGAACAAGCTTCTTCTGGCAGAGCCTGACAAAAAAAACATGTTACTGCAGATTTCAGACTGGAATCAACAAAATGACCTCAAAACAAGTTGAAACTCTCAGAACACTTCTTCTGGCAGAGTCTTACAAAAGGACATGCTACTGCATTTTTCAGACTGAAAGAAGAAAGATGACCTCAAAACAAGTTGAAACTGTCAGAACAAGCTTCTTCCGGCAGATGCTGACAAAAGGACATGTTACTGCAGTGTTCAGACTGAAATCAGTAAAATGACCTCAAAACAAGTTGAAACTGTCAGAACAAGCTTCTTCCGGCAGATGCTGACAAAAGGACATGCTGCTGCATTTTTCAGACTGAAAGAAGAAAAATGACCTCAAAACAAGTTGAAACTGTCAGAACAAGCTTCTTCTGGCAGAGCCTGACAAAAAAAACATGTTACTGCAGATTTCAGACTGGAATCAACAAAATGACCTCAAAACAAGTTGAAACTGTCAGAACACTTCTTCTGGCAGAGTCTTACAAAAGGACATGCTGCTGCATTTTTCAGACTGAAAGAAGAAAGATGACCTCAAAACAAGTTGAAACTGTCAGAACAAGCTTCTTCCGGCAGATGCTGACAAAAGGACATGTTACTGCAGTGTTCAGACTGAAATCAGTAAAATGACCTCAAAACAAGTTGAAACTGTCAGAACAAGCTTCTTCCGGCAGATGCTGACAAAAGGACATGCTGCTGCATTTTTCAGACTGAAAGAAGAAAAATGACCTCAAAACAAGTTGAAACTGTCAGAACAAGCTTCTTCTGGCAGAGCCTGACAAAAAAAACATGTTACTGCAGATTTCAGACTGGAATCAACAAAATGACCTCAAAACAAGTTGAAACTGTCAGAACACTTCTTCTGGCAGAGTCTTACAAAAGGACATGCTGCTGCATTTTTCAGACTGAAAGAAGAAAGATGACCTCAAAACAAGTTGAAACTGTCAGAACAAGCTTCTTCCGGCAGATGCTGACAAAAGGACATGCTACTGCATTTTTCAGACTGAAAGAAGAAAGATGACCTGTAAACAAGTTGAAACTGTCAGAACAAGCTTCTTCTGGCAGAGCCTGACAAAAAAAACATGTTACTGCAGATTTCAGACTGGAATCAACAAAATGACCTCAAAACAAGTTGAAACTCTCAGAACACTTCTTCTGGCAGAGTCTTACAAAAGGACATGCTACTGCATTTTTCAGACTGAAAGAAGAAAGATGACCTCAAAACAAGTTGAAACTGTCAGAACAAGCTTCTTCCGGCAGATGCTGACAAAAGGACATGTTACTGCAGTGTTCAGACTGGAATTAGTAAAATGACCTGAAAAAAAGTTGAAACTGTCAGAACAAGCTTCTTCCGGCAGATGCTGACTAAAGGACATGTTACTGCAGTGTTCAGACTGAAAGAAGAAAAATGTCCTGTAAACAAGTTGAAACTGTCAGAACAAGCTTCTTCTGGCAGAGCATGACAAAAAGACATGTTACTGCAGATTTCAGACTGGAATCAACAAAATGACCTGAAAACAAGTTGAAACTGGCAGAACAACCTTCTGCTCTTGCAGAAGGGCTGCCTATACCTGCAAAGTCTGTTCTGATCTGGTGCAATATAACTTAAAATTAATTAAATTAATTATTTATTTATTTTTGAATTTATTTATTTATTTATTTTTAAATTTATTTATTCATTTATTTTTGATTTTATTTATTTATTTATTTTTAAATTTATTTATTTAGTTATTTTTAAATTTATTTATTTAGTTATTTTTAAATTTATTTATTTATTATTATTATTATTATTATTATTATTATTATTTTTATGACTGAAGAGTTTTCCAGACGGACAGGAGACGCTGTCTGGCCGGATGTGCGAGAGCGAGGGCGAGAGACCTTCCGTGTGATTTTTGGAAATTATACACAGTGTTGGGAAACTAACTAGTAACTTAAATAATATTACTTTTTACCAGTAACGAGTAGTGTAACGAATTACTTTTTCATTTTTACCTTGTTACATTTACTTTTATTTCAAAAGTAAAATATTAATTTTTTCACTCCGGCCTGATACGGAAACGATTTGTCCTCGTCTGTTTTTAAGGTCGGTGGCGTAAACTCGATCCATTCCGTTTGTTGTTGTTTTGCTGCCCGCTCGCACCACGGAGGCGGACTGTCTCTCCGTTAAAATCAAAATCTTCTGGCAGAGTCTTCCTCTGTCAGAAGATGTGACTGCAGACTGAAATCAGTAAAATGACCTCAAAACAAGTTGAAACTGTCAGAACAAGCTTCTTCCGGCAGATGCTGACAAAAGGACATGCTGCTGCATTTTTCAGACTGAAAGAAGAAAAATGACCTCAAAACAAGTTGAAACTGTCAGAACAAGCTTCTTCTGGCAGAGCCTGACAAAAAAAACATGTTACTGCAGATTTCAGACTGGAATCAACAAAATGACCTCAAAACAAGTTGAAACTGTCAGAACAAGCTTCTTCTGGCAGAGCCTGACAAAAAAAACATGTTACTGCAGATTTCAGACTGGAATCAACAAAATGACCTCAAAACAAGTTGAAACTCTCAGAACACTTCTTCTGGCAGAGTCTTACAAAAGGATATGCTACTGCATTTTTCAGACTGAAAGAAGAAAGATGACCTCAAAACAAGTTGAAACTGTCAGAACAAGCTTCTTCCGGCAGATGCTGACAAAAGGACATGTTACTGCAGTGTTCAGACTGAAAGAAGAAAAATGTCCTGTAAACAAGTTGAAAATGTCAGAACAAGCTTCTTCCGGCAGATGCTGACTAAAGGACATGTTACTGCAGTGTTCAGACTGAAATCAGTAAAATGACCTCAAAACAAGTTGAAACTGTCAGAACAAGCTTCTTCCGGCAGATGCTGACAAAAGGACATGCTGCTGCATTTTTCAGACTGAAAGAAGAAAAATGACCTCAAAACAAGTTGAAACTGTCAGAACAAGCTTCTTCTGGCAGAGCCTGACAAAAAAAACATGTTACTGCAGATTTCAGACTGGAATCAACAAAATGACCTCAAAACAAGTTGAAACTGTCAGAACACTTCTTCTGGCAGAGTCTTACAAAAGGACATGCTGCTGCATTTTTCAGACTGAAAGAAGAAAGATGACCTCAAAACAAGTTGAAACTGTCAGAACAAGCTTCTTCCGGCAGATGCTGACAAAAGGACATGCTACTGCATTTTTCAGACTGAAAGAAGAAAGATGACCTGTAAACAAGTTGAAACTGTCAGAACAAGCTTCTTCTGGCAGAGCCTGACAAAAAAAACATGTTACTGCAGATTTCAGACTGGAATCAACAAAATGACCTCAAAACAAGTTGAAACTCTCAGAACACTTCTTCTGGCAGAGTCTTACAAAAGGACATGCTACTGCATTTTTCAGACTGAAAGAAGAAAGATGACCTCAAAACAAGTTGAAACTGTCAGAACAAGCTTCTTCCGGCAGATGCTGACAAAAGGACATGTTACTGCAGTGTTCAGACTGGAATTAGTAAAATGACCTGAAAAAAAGTTGAAACTGTCAGAACAAGCTTCTTCCGGCAGATGCTGACTAAAGGACATGTTACTGCAGTGTTCAGACTGAAAGAAGAAAAATGTCCTGTAAACAAGTTGAAACTGTCAGAACAAGCTTCTTCTGGCAGAGCATGACAAAAAGACATGTTACTGCAGATTTCAGACTGGAATCAACAAAATGACCTGAAAACAAGTTGAAACTGGCAGAACAACCTTCTGCTCTTGCAGAAGGGCTGCCTATACCTGCAAAGTCTGTTCTGATCTGGTGCAATATAACTTAAAATTAATTAAATTAATTATTTATTTATTTTTGAATTTATTTATTTATTTATTTTTAAATTTATTTATTCATTTATTTTTGATTTTATTTATTTATTTATTTTTAAATTTATTTATTTAGTTATTTTTAAATTTATTTATTTAGTTATTTTTAAATTTATTTATTTATTATTATTATTATTATTATTATTATTATTATTTTTATGACTGAAGAGTTTTCCAGACGGACAGGAGACGCTGTCTGACCGGATGTGCGAGAGCGAGGGCGAGAGACCTTCCGTGTGATTTTTGGAAATTATACACAGTGTTGGGAAACTAACTAGTAACTTAAATAATATTACTTTTTACCAGTAACGAGTAGTGTAACGAATTACTTTTTCATTTTTACCTTGTTACATTTACTTTTATTTCAAAAGTAAAATATTAATTTTTTCACTCCGGCCTGATACGGAAACGATTTGTCCTCGTCTGTTTTTAAGGTCGGTGGCGTAAACTCGATCCATTCCGTTTGTTGTTGTTTTGCTGCCCGCTCGCACCACGGAGGCGGACTGTCTCTCCGTTAAAATCAAAATCTTCTGGCAGAGTCTTCCTCTGTCAGAAGATGTGACTGCAGTGTTCAGACTGAAATCAGTAAAATGACCTCAAAACAAGTTGAAACTGTCAGAACAAGCTTCTTCCGGCAGATGCTGACAAAAGGACATGCTGCTGCATTTTTCAGACTGAAAGAAGAAAAATGACCTCAAAACAAGTTGAAACTGTCAGAACAAGCTTCTTCTGGCAGAGCCTGACAAAAAAAACATGTTACTGCAGATTTCAGACTGGAATCAACAAAATGACCTCAAAACAAGTTGAAACTGTCAGAACAAGCTTCTTCTGGCAGAGCCTGACAAAAAAAACATGTTACTGCAGATTTCAGACTGGAATCAACAAAATGACCTCAAAACAAGTTGAAACTCTCAGAACACTTCTTCTGGCAGAGTCTTACAAAAGGATATGCTACTGCATTTTTCAGACTGAAAGAAGAAAGATGACCTCAAAACAAGTTGAAACTGTCAGAACAAGCTTCTTCCGGCAGATGCTGACAAAAGGACATGTTACTGCAGTGTTCAGACTGAAAGAAGAAAAATGTCCTGTAAACAAGTTGAAACTGTCAGAACAAGCTTCTTCTGGCAGAGCATGACAAAAAGACATGTTACTGCAGATTTCAGACTGGAATCAACAAAATGACCTGAAAACAAGTTGAAACTGGCAGAACAACCTTCTGCTCTTGCAGAAGGGCTGCCTATACCTGCAAAGTCTGTTCTGATCTGGTGCAATATAACTTAAAATTAATTAAATTAATTATTTATTTATTTTTGAATTTATTTATTTATTTATTTTTAAATTTATTTATTCATTTATTTTTGATTTTATTTATTTATTTATTTTTAAATTTATTTATTTAGTTATTTTTAAATTTATTTATTTATTATTATTATTATTATTATTATTATTATTATTTTTATGACTGAAGAGTTTTCCAGACGGACAGGAGACGCTGTCTGGCCGGATGTGCGAGAGCGAGGGCGAGAGACCTTCCGTGTGATTTTTGGAAATTATACACAGTGTTGGGAAACTAACTAGTAACTTAAATAATATTACTTTTTACCAGTAACGAGTAGTGTAACGAATTACTTTTTCATTTTTACCTTGTTACATTTACTTTTATTTCAAAAGTAAAATATTAATTTTTTCACTCCGGCCTGATACGGAAACGATTCGTCCTCGTCTGTTTTTAAGGTCGGTGGCGTAAACTCGATCCATTCCGTTTGTTGTTGTTTTGCTGCCCGCTCGCACCACGGAGGCGGACTGTCTCTCCGTTAAAATCAAAATCTTCTGGCAGAGTCTTCCTCTGTCAGAAGATGTGACTGCAGTGTTCAGACTGAAATCAGTAAAATGACCTCAAAACAAGTTGAAACTGTCAGAACAAGCTTCTTCCGGCAGATGCTGACAAAAGGACATGCTGCTGCATTTTTCAGACTGAAAGAAGAAAAATGACCTCAAAACAAGTTGAAACTGTCAGAACAAGCTTCTTCTGGCAGAGCCTGACAAAAAAAACATGTTACTGCAGATTTCAGACTGGAATCAACAAAATGACCTCAAAACAAGTTGAAACTGTCAGAACACTTCTTCTGGCAGAGTCTTTCAAAAGGACATGCTGCTGCATTTTTCAGACTGAAAGAAGAAAGATGACCTGTAAACAAGTTGAAACTGTCAGAACAAGCTTCTTCTGGCAGAGCCTGACAAAAAAAACATGTTACTGCAGATTTCAGACTGGAATCAACAAAATGACCTCAAAACAAGTTGAAACTGTCAGAACACTTCTTCTGGCAGAGTCTTTCAAAAGGACATGCTACTGCATTTTTCAGACTGAAAGAAGAAAGATGACCTCAAAACAAGTTGAAACTGTCAGAACAAGCTTCTTCCGGCAGATGCTGACAAAAGGACATGTTACTGCAGTGTTCAGACTGGAATTAGTAAAATGACCTGAAAAAAAGTTGAAACTGTCAGAACAAGCTTCTTCCGGCAGATGCTGACTAAAGGACATGTTACTGCAGTGTTCAGACTGAAAGAAGAAAAATGTCCTGTAAACAAGTTGAAACTGTCAGAACAAGCTTCTTCTGGCAGAGCATGACAAAAAGACATGTTACTGCAGATTTCAGACTGGAATCAACAAAATGACCTGAAAACAAGTTGAAACTGGCAGAACAACCTTCTGCTCTTGCAGAAGGGCTGCCTATACCTGCAAAGTCTGTTCTGATCTGGTGCAATATAACTTAAAATTAATTAAATTAATTATTTATTTATTTTTGAATTTATTTATTTATTTATTTTTAAATTTATTTATTCATTTATTTTTGATTTTATTTATTTATTTATTTTTAAATTTATTTATTTAGTTATTTTTAAATTTATTTATTTAGTTATTTTTAAATTTATTTATTTATTATTATTATTATTATTATTATTATTATTATTTTTATGACTGAAGAGTTTTCCAGGCGGACAGGAGACGCTGTCTGGCCGGATGTGCGAGAGCGAGGGCGAGAGACCTTCCGTGTGATTTTTGGAAATTATACACAGTGTTGGGAAACTAACTAGTAACTTAAATAATATTACTTTTTACCAGTAACGAGTAGTGTAACGAATTACTTTTTCATTTTTACCTTGTTACATTTACTTTTATTTCAAAAGTAAAATATTAATTTTTTCACTCCGGCCTGATACGGAAACGATTTGTCCTCGTCTGTTTTTAAGGTCGGTGGCGTAAACTCGATCCATTCCGTTTGTTGTTGTTTTGCTGCCCGCTCGCACCACGGAGGCGGACTGTCTCTCCGTTAAAATCAAAATCTTCTGGCAGAGTCTTCCTCTGTCAGAAGATGTGACTGCAGTGTTCAGACTGAAATCAGTAAAATGACCTCAAAACAAGTTGAAACTGTCAGAACAAGCTTCTTCCGGCAGATGCTGACAAAAGGACATGCTGCTGCATTTTTCAGACTGAAAGAAGAAAAATGACCTCAAAACAAGTTGAAACTGTCAGAACAAGCTTCTTCTGGCAGAGCCTGACAAAAAAAACATGTTACTGCAGATTTCAGACTGGAATCAACAAAATGACCTCAAAACAAGTTGAAACTGTCAGAACAAGCTTCTTCTGGCAGAGCCTGACAAAAGGACTTGTTACTGCAGTTTTCATACAGAAATTAGTAAAATGACCTGAAAACAAGTTGAAACTGTCAGAACAAGCTTCTTCTGGCAGATGCTGACAAAAGGACATGTTACTGCAGTGTTCAGACTGAAATCAGTAAAATGACCTCAAAACAAGTTGAAACTGTCAGAACAAGCTTCTTCCGGCAGATGCTGACAAAAGGACATGCTGCTGCATTTTTCAGACTGAAAGAAGAAAAATGACCTCAAAACAAGTTGAAACTGTCAGAACAAGCTTCTTCTGGCAGAGCCTGACAAGAAAAACATGTTACTGCAGATTTCAGACTGGAATCAACAAAATGACCTCAAAACAAGTTGAAACTGTCAGAACAAGCTTCTTCTGGCAGAGCCTGACAAAAAAAACATGTTACTGCAGATTTCAGACTGGAATCAACAAAATGACCTCAAAACAAGTTGAAACTCTCAGAACACTTCTTCTGGCAGAGTCTTACAAAAGGATATGCTACTGCATTTTTCAGACTGAAAGAAGAAAGATGACCTCAAAACAAGTTGAAACTGTCAGAACAAGCTTCTTCCGGCAGATGCTGACAAAAGGACATGTTACTGCAGTGTTCAGACTGAAAGAAGAAAAATGTCCTGTAAACAAGTTGAAAATGTCAGAACAAGCTTCTTCCGGCAGATGCTGACTAAAGGACATGTTACTGCAGTGTTCAGACTGAAATCAGTAAAATGACCTCAAAACAAGTTGAAACTGTCAGAACAAGCTTCTTCCGGCAGATGCTGACAAAAGGACATGCTGCTGCATTTTTCAGACTGAAAGAAGAAAAATGACCTCAAAACAAGTTGAAACTGTCAGAACAAGCTTCTTCTGGCAGAGCCTGACAAAAAAAACATGTTACTGCAGATTTCAGACTGGAATCAACAAAATGACCTCAAAACAAGTTGAAACTGTCAGAACACTTCTTCTGGCAGAGTCTTACAAAAGGACA
The DNA here is from genome assembly GCF_040956055.1 of Brachionichthys hirsutus. NCBI lineage: Eukaryota > Metazoa > Chordata > Actinopteri > Lophiiformes > Brachionichthyidae > Brachionichthys > Brachionichthys hirsutus. Next base: position 96,111 of record NW_027180479.1, read on the forward strand.
TGCTGCTGCATTTTTCAGACTGAAAGAAGAAAGATGACCTCAAAACAAGTTGAAACTGTCAGAACAAGCTTCTTCCGGCAGATGCTGACAAAAGGACATGCTACTGCATTTTTCAGACTGAAAGAAGAAAGATGACCTGTAAACAAGTTGAAACTGTCAGAACAAGCTTCTTCTGGCAGAGCCTGACAAAAAAAACATGTTACTGCAGATTTCAGACTGGAATCAACAAAATGACCTCAAAACAAGTTGAAACTCTCAGAACACTTCTTCTGGCAGAGTCTTACAAAAGGACATGCTACTGCATTTTTCAGACTGAAAGAAGAAAGATGACCTCAAAACAAGTTGAAACTGTCAGAACAAGCTTCTTCCGGCAGATGCTGACAAAAGGACATGTTACTGCAGTGTTCAGACTGGAATTAGTAAAATGACCTGAAAAAAAGTTGAAACTGTCAGAACAAGCTTCTTCCGGCAGATGCTGACTAAAGGACATGTTACTGCAGTGTTCAGACTGAAAGAAGAAAAATGTCCTGTAAACAAGTTGAAACTGTCAGAACAAGCTTCTTCTGGCAGAGCATGACAAAAAGACATGTTACTGCAGATTTCAGACTGGAATCAACAAAATGACCTGAAAACAAGTTGAAACTGGCAGAACAACCTTCTGCTCTTGCAGAAGGGCTGCCTATACCTGCAAAGTCTGTTCTGATCTGGTGCAATATAACTTAAAATTAATTAAATTAATTATTTATTTATTTTTGAATTTATTTATTTATTTATTTTTAAATTTATTTATTCATTTATTTTTGATTTTATTTATTTATTTATTTTTAAATTTATTTATTTAGTTATTTTTAAATTTATTTATTTAGTTATTTTTAAATTTATTTATTTATTATTATTATTATTATTATTATTATTATTATTTTTATGACTGAAGAGTTTTCCAGACGGACAGGAGACGCTGTCTGGCCGGATGTGCGAGAGCGAGGGCGAGAGACCTTCCGTGTGATTTTTGGAAATTATACACAGTGTTGGGAAACTAACTAGTAACTTAAATAATATTACTTTTTACCAGTAACGAGTAGTGTAACGAATTACTTTTTCATTTTTACCTTGTTACATTTACTTTTATTTCAAAAGTAAAATATTAATTTTTTCACTCCGGCCTGATACGGAAACGATTTGTCCTCGTCTGTTTTTAAGGTCGGTGGCGTAAACTCGATCCATTCCGTTTGTTGTTGTTTTGCTGCCCGCTCGCACCACGGAGGCGGACTGTCTCTCCGTTAAAATCAAAATCTTCTGGCAGAGTCTTCCTCTGTCAGAAGATGTGACTGCAGTGTTCAGACTGAAATCAGTAAAATGACCTCAAAACAAGTTGAAACTGTCAGAACAAGCTTCTTCCGGCAGATGCTGACAAAAGGACATGCTGCTGCATTTTTCAGACTGAAAGACGAAAAATGACCTCAAAACAAGTTGAAACTGTCAGAACAAGCTTCTTCTGGCAGAGCCTGACAAAAAAAACATGTTACTGCAGATTTCAGACTGGAATCAACAAAATGACCTCAAAACAAGTTGAAACTGTCAGAACAAGCTTCTTCTGGCAGAGCCTGACAAAAAAAACATGTTACTGCAGATTTCAGACTGGAATCAACAAAATGACCTCAAAACAAGTTGAAACTCTCAGAACACTTCTTCTGGCAGAGTCTTACAAAAGGATATGCTACTGCATTTTTCAGACTGAAAGAAGAAAGATGACCTCAAAACAAGTTGAAACTGTCAGAACAAGCTTCTTCCGGCAGATGCTGACAAAAGGACATGTTACTGCAGTGTTCAGACTGAAAGAAGAAAAATGTCCTGTAAACAAGTTGAAAATGTCAGAACAAGCTTCTTCCGGCAGATGCTGACTAAAGGACATGTTACTGCAGTGTTCAGACTGAAATCAGTAAAATGACCTCAAAACAAGTTGAAACTGTCAGAACAAGCTTCTTCCGGCAGATGCTGACAAAAGGACATGCTGCTGCATTTTTCAGACTGAAAGAAGAAAAATGACCTCAAAACAAGTTGAAACTGTCAGAACAAGCTTCTTCCGGCAGAGCCTGACAAAAGGACATGTTACTGCATTTTTCAGACTGAAAGAAGAAAAATGACCTCGAAACAAGTTGAAACTGTCAGAACAAGCTTCTTCTGGCAGAGCCTGACAAAAGGACTTGTTACTGCAGTTTTCATACAGAAATTAGTAAAATGACCTGAAAACAAGTTGAAACTGTCAGAACAAGCTTCTTCTGGCAGATGCTGACAAAAGGACATGTTACTGCAGATTTCAGACTGAAAGAAGAAAAATGACCTCGAAACAAGTTGAAACTGTCAGAACAAGCTTCTTCCGGCAGATGCTGACAAAAGGACATGCTGCTGCATTTTTCAGACTGAAAGAAGAAAAATGACCTCAAAACAAGTTGAAACTGTCAGAACAAGCTTCTTCTGGCAGAGCCTGACAAAAGGACTTGTTACTGCAGTTTTCATACAGAAATTAGTAAAATGACCTGAAAACAAGTTGAAACTGTCAGAACAAGCTTCTTCTGGCAGATGCTGACAAAAGGACATGTTACTGCAGTGTTCAGACTGAAATCAGTAAAATGACCTCAAAACAAGTTGAAACTGTCAGAACAAGCTTCTTCCGGCAGATGCTGACAAAAGGACATGCTGCTGCATTTTTCAGACTGAAAGAAGAAAAATGACCTCAAAACAAGTTGAAACTGTCAGAACAAGCTTCTTCTGGCAGAGCCTGACAAAAAAAACATGTTACTGCAGATTTCAGACTGGAATCAACAAAATGACCTCAAAACAAGTTGAAACTGTCAGAACACTTCTTCTGGCAGAGTCTTTCAAAAGGACATGCTGCTGCATTTTTCAGACTGAAAGAAGAAAGATGACCTCAAAACAAGTTGAAACTGTCAGAACAAGCTTCTTCCGGCAGATGCTGACAAAAGGACATGCTACTGCATTTTTCAGACTGAAAGAAGAAAGATGACCTGTAAACAAGTTGAAACTGTCAGAACAAGCTTCTTCTGGCAGAGCCTGACAAAAAAAACATGTTACTGCAGATTTCAGACTGGAATCAACAAAATGACCTCAAAACAAGTTGAAACTCTCAGAACACTTCTTCTGGCAGAGTCTTACAAAAGGACATGCTACTGCATTTTTCAGACTGAAAGAAGAAAGATGACCTCAAAACAAGTTGAAACTGTCAGAACAAGCTTCTTCCGGCAGATGCTGACAAAAGGACATGTTACTGCAGTGTTCAGACTGGAATTAGTAAAATGACCTGAAAAAAAGTTGAAACTGTCAGAACAAGCTTCTTCCGGCAGATGCTGACTAAAGGACATGTTACTGCAGTGTTCAGACTGAAAGAAGAAAAATGTCCTGTAAACAAGTTGAAACTGTCAGAACAAGCTTCTTCTGGCAGAGCATGACAAAAAGACATGTTACTGCAGATTTCAGACTGGAATCAACAAAATGACCTGAAAACAAGTTGAAACTGGCAGAACAACCTTCTGCTCTTGCAGAAGGGCTGCCTATACCTGCAAAGTCTGTTCTGATCTGGTGCAATATAACTTAAAATTAATTAAATTAATTATTTATTTATTTTTGAATTTATTTATTTATTTATTTTTAAATTTATTTATTCATTTATTTTTGATTTTATTTATTTATTTATTTTTAAATTTATTTATTTAGTTATTTTTAAATTTATTTATTTAGTTATTTTTAAATTTATTTATTTATTATTATTATTATTATTATTATTATTATTATTTTTATGACTGAAGAGTTTTCCAGACGGACAGGAGACGCTGTCTGGCCGGATGTGCGAGAGCGAGGGCGAGAGACCTTCCGTGTGATTTTTGGAAATTATACACAGTGTTGGGAAACTAACTAGTAACTTAAATAATATTACTTTTTACCAGTAACGAGTAGTGTAACGAATTACTTTTTCATTTTTACCTTGTTACATTTACTTTTATTTCAAAAGTAAAATATTAATTTTTTCACTCCGGCCTGATACGGAAACGATTTGTCCTCGTCTGTTTTTAAGGTCGGTGGCGTAAACTCGATCCATTCCGTTTGTTGTTGTTTTGCTGCCCGCTCGCACCACGGAGGCGGACTGTCTCTCCGTTAAAATCAAAATCTTCTGGCAGAGTCTTCCTCTGTCAGAAGATGTGACTGCAGTGTTCAGACTGAAATCAGTAAAATGACCTCAAAACAAGTTGAAACTGTCAGAACAAGCTTCTTCCGGCAGATGCTGACAAAAGGACATGCTGCTGCATTTTTCAGACTGAAAGAAGAAAAATGACCTCAAAACAAGTTGAAACTGTCAGAACAAGCTTCTTCTGGCAGAGCCTGACAAAAAAAACATGTTACTGCAGATTTCAGACTGGAATCAACAAAATGACCTCAAAACAAGTTGAAACTGTCAGAACAAGCTTCTTCTGGCAGAGCCTGACAAAAAAAACATGTTACTGCAGATTTCAGACTGGAATCAACAAAATGACCTCAAAACAAGTTGAAACTCTCAGAACACTTCTTCTGGCAGAGTCTTACAAAAGGATATGCTACTGCATTTTTCAGACTGAAAGAAGAAAGATGACCTCAAAACAAGTTGAAACTGTCAGAACAAGCTTCTTCCGGCAGATGCTGACAAAAGGACATGTTACTGCAGTGTTCAGACTGAAAGAAGAAAAATGTCCTGTAAACAAGTTGAAAATGTCAGAACAAGCTTCTTCCGGCAGATGCTGACTAAAGGACATGTTACTGCAGTGTTCAGACTGAAATCAGTAAAATGACCTCAAAACAAGTTGAAACTGTCAGAACAAGCTTCTTCCGGCAGATGCTGACAAAAGGACATGCTGCTGCATTTTTCAGACTGAAAGAAGAAAAATGACCTCAAAACAAGTTGAAACTGTCAGAACAAGCTTCTTCTGGCAGAGCCTGACAAAAAAAACATGTTACTGCAGATTTCAGACTGGAATCAACAAAATGACCTCAAAACAAGTTGAAACTGTCAGAACACTTCTTCTGGCAGAGTCTTACAAAAGGACATGCTGCTGCATTTTTCAGACTGAAAGAAGAAAGATGACCTCAAAACAAGTTGAAACTGTCAGAACAAGCTTCTTCCGGCAGATGCTGACAAAAGGACATGCTACTGCATTTTTCAGACTGAAAGAAGAAAGATGACCTGTAAACAAGTTGAAACTGTCAGAACAAGCTTCTTCTGGCAGAGCCTGACAAAAAAAACATGTTACTGCAGATTTCAGACTGGAATCAACAAAATGACCTCAAAACAAGTTGAAACTCTCAGAACACTTCTTCTGGCAGAGTCTTACAAAAGGACATGCTACTGCATTTTTCAGACTGAAAGAAGAAAGATGACCTCAAAACAAGTTGAAACTGTCAGAACAAGCTTCTTCCGGCAGATGCTGACAAAAGGACATGTTACTGCAGTGTTCAGACTGAAAGAAGAAAAATGTCCTGTAAACAAGTTGAAACTGTCAGAACAAGCTTCTTCTGGCAGAGCATGACAAAAAGACATGTTACTGCAGATTTCAGACTGGAATCAACAAAATGACCTGAAAACAAGTTGAAACTGGCAGAACAACCTTCTGCTCTTGCAGAAGGGCTGCCTATACCTGCAAAGTCTGTTCTGATCTGGTGCAATATAACTTAAAATTAATTAAATTAATTATTTATTTATTTTTGAATTTATTTATTTATTTATTTTTAAATTTATTTATTCATTTATTTTTGATTTTATTTATTTATTTATTTTTAAATTTATTTATTTAGTTATTTTTAAATTTATTTATTTATTATTATTATTATTATTATTATTATTATTATTTTTATGACTGAAGAGTTTTCCAGACGGACAGGAGACGCTGTCTGGCCGGATGTGCGAGAGCGAGGGCGAGAGACCTTCCGTGTGATTTTTGGAAATTATACACAGTGTTGGGAAACTAACTAGTAACTTAAATAATATTACTTTTTACCAGTAACGAGTAGTGTAACGAATTACTTTTTCATTTTTACCTTGTTACATTTACTTTTATTTCAAAAGTAAAATATTAATTTTTTCACTCCGGCCTGATACGGAAACGATTTGTCCTCGTCTGTTTTTAAGGTCGGTGGCGTAAACTCGATCCATTCCGTTTGTTGTTGTTTTGCTGCCCGCTCGCACCACGGAGGCGGACTGTCTCTCCGTTAAAATCAAAATCTTCTGGCAGAGTCTTCCTCTGTCAGAAGATGTGACTGCAGTGTTCAGACTGAAATCAGTAAAATGACCTCAAAACAAGTTGAAACTGTCAGAACAAGCTTCTTCCGGCAGATGCTGACAAAAGGACATGCTGCTGCATTTTTCAGACTGAAAGAAGAAAAATGACCTCAAAACAAGTTGAAACTGTCAGAACAAGCTTCTTCTGGCAGAGCCTGACAAAAAAAACATGTTACTGCAGATTTCAGACTGGAATCAACAAAATGACCTCAAAACAAGTTGAAACTGTCAGAACAAGCTTCTTCTGGCAGAGCCTGACAAAAAAAACATGTTACTGCAGATTTCAGACTGGAATCAACAAAATGACCTCAAAACAAGTTGAAACTCTCAGAACACTTCTTCTGGCAGAGTCTTACAAAAGGATATGCTACTGCATTTTTCAGACTGAAAGAAGAAAGATGACCTCAAAACAAGTTGAAACTGTCAGAACAAGCTTCTTCCGGCAGATGCTGACAAAAGGACATGTTACTGCAGTGTTCAGACTGAAAGAAGAAAAATGTCCTGTAAACAAGTTGAAAATGTCAGAACAAGCTTCTTCCGGCAGATGCTGACTAAAGGACATGTTACTGCAGTGTTCAGACTGAAATCAGTAAAATGACCTCAAAACAAGTTGAAACTGTCAGAACAAGCTTCTTCCGGCAGATGCTGACAAAAGGACATGCTGCTGCATTTTTCAGACTGAAAGAAGAAAAATGACCTCAAAACAAGTTGAAACTGTCAGAACAAGCTTCTTCTGGCAGAGCCTGACAAAAAAAACATGTTACTGCAGATTTCAGACTGGAATCAACAAAATGACCTCAAAACAAGTTGAAACTGTCAGAACACTTCTTCTGGCAGAGTCTTACAAAAGGACATGCTGCTGCATTTTTCAGACTGAAAGAAGAAAGATGACCTCAAAACAAGTTGAAACTGTCAGAACAAGCTTCTTCCGGCAGATGCTGACAAAAGGACATGCTACTGCATTTTTCAGACTGAAAGAAGAAAGATGACCTGTAAACAAGTTGAAACTGTCAGAACAAGCTTCTTCTGGCAGAGCCTGACAAAAAAAACATGTTACTGCAGATTTCAGACTGGAATCAACAAAATGACCTCAAAACAAGTTGAAACTCTCAGAACACTTCTTCTGGCAGAGTCTTACAAAAGGACATGCTACTGCATTTTTCAGACTGAAAGAAGAAAGATGACCTCAAAACAAGTTGAAACTGTCAGAACAAGCTTCTTCCGGCAGATGCTGACAAAAGGACATGTTACTGCAGTGTTCAGACTGGAATTAGTAAAATGACCTGAAAAAAAGTTGAAACTGTCAGAACAAGCTTCTTCCGGCAGATGCTGACTAAAGGACATGTTACTGCAGTGTTCAGACTGAAAGAAGAAAAATGTCCTGTAAACAAGTTGAAACTGTCAGAACAAGCTTCTTCTGGCAGAGCATGACAAAAAGACATGTTACTGCAGATTTCAGACTGGAATCAACAAAATGACCTGAAAACAAGTTGAAACTGGCAGAACAACCTTCTGCTCTTGCAGAAGGGCTGCCTATACCTGCAAAGTCTGTTCTGATCTGGTGCAATATAACTTAAAATTAATTAAATTAATTATTTATTTATTTTTGAATTTATTTATTTATTTATTTTTAAATTTATTTATTCATTTATTTTTGATTTTATTTATTTATTTATTTTTAAATTTATTTATTTAGTTATTTTTAAATTTATTTATTTAGTTATTTTTAAATTTATTTATTTATTATTATTATTATTATTATTATTATTATTATTTTTATGACTGAAGAGTTTTCCAGACGGACAGGAGACGCTGTCTGGCCGGATGTGCGAGAGCGAGGGCGAGAGACCTTCCGTGTGATTTTTGGAAATTATACACAGTGTTGGGAAACTAACTAGTAACTTAAATAATATTACTTTTTACCAGTAACGAGTAGTGTAACGAATTACTTTTTCATTTTTACCTTGTTACATTTACTTTTATTTCAAAAGTAAAATATTAATTTTTTCACTCCGGCCTGATACGGAAACGATTTGTCCTCGTCTGTTTTTAAGGTCGGTGGCGTAAACTTGATCCATTCCGTTTGTTGTTGTTTTGCTGCCCGCTCGCACCACGGAGGCGGACTGTCTCTCCGTTAAAATCAAAATCTTCTGGCAGAGTCTTCCTCTGTCAGAAGATGTGACTGCAGTGTTCAGACTGAAATCAGTAAAATGACCTCAAAACAAGTTGAAACTGTCAGAACAAGCTTCTTCCGGCAGATGCTGACAAAAGGACATGCTGCTGCATTTTTCAGACTGAAAGAAGAAAAATGACCTCAAAACAAGTTGAAACTGTCAGAACAAGCTTCTTCTGGCAGAGCCTGACAAAAAAAACATGTTACTGCAGATTTCAGACTGGAATCAACAAAATGACCTCAAAACAAGTTGAAACTGTCAGAACAAGCTTCTTCTGGCAGAGCCTGACAAAAAAAACATGTTACTGCAGATTTCAGACTGGAATCAACAAAATGACCTCAAAACAAGTTGAAACTCTCAGAACACTTCTTCTGGCAGAGTCTTACAAAAGGACATGCTACTGCATTTTTCAGACTGAAAGAAGAAAGATGACCTCAAAACAAGTTGAAACTGTCAGAACAAGCTTCTTCCGGCAGATGCTGACAAAAGGACATGTTACTGCAGTGTTCAGACTGAAAGAAGAAAAATGTCCTGTAAACAAGTTGAAACTGTCAGAACAAGCTTCTTCTGGCAGAGCATGACAAAAAGACATGTTACTGCAGATTTCAGACTGGAATCAACAAAATGACCTGAAAACAAGTTGAAACTGGCAGAACAACCTTCTGCTCTTGCAGAAGGGCTGCCTATACCTGCAAAGTCTGTTCTGATCTGGTGCAATATAACTTAAAATTAATTAAATTAATTATTTATTTATTTTTGAATTTATTTATTTATTTATTTTTAAATTTATTTATTCATTTATTTTTGATTTTATTTATTTATTTATTTTTAAATTTATTTATTTAGTTATTTTTAAATTTATTTATTTATTATTATTATTATTATTTTTATGACTGAAGAGTTTTCCAGACGGACAGGAGACGCTGTCTGGCCGGATGTGCGAGAGCGAGGGCGAGAGACCTTCCGTGTGATTTTTGGAAATTATACACAGTGTTGGGAAACTAACTAGTAACTTAAATAATATTACTTTTTACCAGTAACGAGTAGTGTAACGAATTACTTTTTCATTTTTACCTTGTTACATTTACTTTTATTTCAAAAGTAAAATATTAATTTTTTCACTCCGGCCTGATACGGAAACGATTCGTCCTCGTCTGTTTTTAAGGTCGGTGGCGTAAACTCGATCCATTCCGTTTGTTGTTGTTTTGCTGCCCGCTCGCACCACGGAGGCGGACTGTCTCTCCGTTAAAATCAAAATCTTCTGGCAGAGTCTTCCTCTGTCAGAAGATGTGACTGCAGTGTTCAGACTGAAATCAGTAAAATGACCTCAAAACAAGTTGAAACTGTCAGAACAAGCTTCTTCCGGCAGATGCTGACAAAAGGACATGCTGCTGCATTTTTCAGACTGAAAGAAGAAAAATGACCTCAAAACAAGTTGAAACTGTCAGAACAAGCTTCTTCTGGCAGATGCTGACAAAAGGACATGTTACTGCAGTGTTCAGACTGGAATTAGTAAAATGACCTGAAAAAAAGTTGAAACTGTCAGAACAAGCTTCTTCCGGCAGATGCTGACAAAAGGACATGTTACTGCAGTGTTCAGACTGAAAGAAGAAAAATGTCCTGTAAACAAGTTGAAAATGTCAGAACAAGCTTCTTCCGGCAGATGCTGACTAAAGGACATGTTACTGCAGTGTTCAGACTGAAATCAGTAAAATGACCTCAAAACAAGTTGAAACTGTCAGAACAAGCTTCTTCCGGCAGATGCTGACAAAAGGACATGCTGCTGCATTTTTCAGACTGAAAGAAGAAAAATGACCTCAAAACAAGTTGAAACTGTCAGAACAAGCTTCTTCTGGCAGAGCCTGACAAAAAAAACATGTTACTGCAGATTTCAGACTGGAATCAACAAAATGACCTCAAAACAAGTTGAAACTGTCAGAACACTTCTTCTGGCAGAGTCTTACAAAAGGACATGCTGCTGCATTTTTCAGACTGAAAGAAGAAAGATGACCTCAAAACAAGTTGAAACTGTCAGAACAAGCTTCTTCCGGCAGATGCTGACAAAAGGACATGCTACTGCATTTTTCAGACTGAAAGAAGAAAGATGACCTGTAAACAAGTTGAAACTGTCAGAACAAGCTTCTTCTGGCAGAGCCTGACAAAAAAAACATGTTACTGCAGATTTCAGACTGGAATCAACAAAATGACCTCAAAACAAGTTGAAACTCTCAGAACACTTCTTCTGGCAGAGTCTTACAAAAGGACATGCTACTGCATTTTTCAGACTGAAAGAAGAAAGATGACCTCAAAACAAGTTGAAACTGTCAGAACAAGCTTCTTCCGGCAGATGCTGACAAAAGGACATGTTACTGCAGTGTTCAGACTGAAATCAGTAAAATGACCTCAAAACAAGTTGAAACTGTCAGAACAAGCTTCTTCCGGCAGATGCTGACAAAAGGACATGCTGCTGCATTTTTCAGACTGAAAGAAGAAAAATGACCTCAAAACAAGTTGAAACTGTCAGAACAAGCTTCTTCTGGCAGAGCCTGACAAAAAAAACATGTTACTGCAGATTTCAGACTGGAATCAACAAAATGACCTCAAAACAAGTTGAAACTGTCAGAACACTTCTTCTGGCAGAGTCTTACAAAAGGACATGCTGCTGCATTTTTCAGACTGAAAGAAGAAAGATGACCTCAAAACAAGTTGAAACTGTCAGAACAAGCTTCTTCCGGCAGATGCTGACAAAAGGACATGCTACTGCATTTTTCAGACTGAAAGAAGAAAGATGACCTGTAAACAAGTTGAAACTGTCAGAACAAGCTTCTTCTGGCAGAGCCTGACAAAAAAAACATGTTACTGCAGATTTCAGACTGGAATCAACAAAATGACCTCAAAACAAGTTGAAACTCTCAGAACACTTCTTCTGGCAGAGTCTTACAAAAGGACATGCTACTGCATTTTTCAGACTGAAAGAAGAAAGATGACCTCAAAACAAGTTGAAACTGTCAGAACAAGCTTCTTCCGGCAGATGCTGACAAAAGGACATGTTACTGCAGTGTTCAGACTGAAATCAGTAAAATGACCTCAAAACAAGTTGAAACTGTCAGAACAAGCTTCTTCCGGCAGATGCTGACAAAAGGACATGCTGCTGCATTTTTCAGACTGAAAGAAGAAAAATGACCTCAAAACAAGTTGAAACTGTCAGAACAAGCTTCTTCTGGCAGAGCCTGACAAAAAAAACATGTTACTGCAGATTTCAGACTGGAATCAACAAAATGACCTCAAAACAAGTTGAAACTGTCAGAACACTTCTTCTGGCAGAGTCTTACAAAAGGACATGCTGCTGCATTTTTCAGACTGAAAGAAGAAAGATGACCTCAAAACAAGTTGAAACTGTCAGAACAAGCTTCTTCCGGCAGATGCTGACAAAAGGACATGCTACTGCATTTTTCAGACTGAAAGAAGAAAGATGACCTGTAAACAAGTTGAAACTGTCAGAACAAGCTTCTTCTGGCAGAGCCTGACAAAAAAAACATGTTACTGCAGATTTCAGACTGGAATCAACAAAATGACCTCAAAACAAGTTGAAACTCTCAGAACACTTCTTCTGGCAGAGTCTTACAAAAGGACATGCTACTGCATTTTTCAGACTGAAAGAAGAAAGATGACCTCAAAACAAGTTGAAACTGTCAGAACAAGCTTCTTCCGGCAGATGCTGACAAAAGGACATGTTACTGCAGTGTTCAGACTGGAATTAGTAAAATGACCTGAAAAAAAGTTGAAACTGTCAGAACAAGCTTCTTCCGGCAGATGCTGACTAAAGGACATGTTACTGCAGTGTTCAGACTGAAAGAAGAAAAATGTCCTGTAAACAAGTTGAAACTGTCAGAACAAGCTTCTTCTGGCAGAGCATGACAAAAAGACATGTTACTGCAGATTTCAGACTGGAATCAACAAAATGACCTGAAAACAAGTTGAAACTGGCAGAACAACCTTCTGCTCTTGCAGAAGGGCTGCCTATACCTGCAAAGTCTGTTCTGATCTGGTGCAATATAACTTAAAATTAATTAAATTAATTATTTATTTATTTTTGAATTTATTTATTTATTTATTTTTAAATTTATTTATTCATTTATTTTTGATTTTATTTATTTATTTATTTTTAAATTTATTTATTTAGTTATTTTTAAATTTATTTATTTAGTTATTTTTAAATTTATTTATTTATTATTATTATTATTATTATTATTATTATTATTTTTATGACTGAAGAGTTTTCCAGACGGACAGGAGACGCTGTCTGGCCGGATGTGCGAGAGCGAGGGCGAGAGACCTTCCGTGTGATTTTTGGAAATTATACACAGTGTTGGGAAACTAACTAGTAACTTAAATAATATTACTTTTTACCAGTAACGAGTAGTGTAACGAATTACTTTTTCATTTTTACCTTGTTACATTTACTTTTATTTCAAAAGTAAAATATTAATTTTTTCACTCCGGCCTGATACGGAAACGATTTGTCCTCGTCTGTTTTTAAGGTCGGTGGCGTAAACTCGATCCATTCCGTTTGTTGTTGTTTTGCTGCCCGCTCGCACCACGGAGGCGGACTGTCTCTCCGTTAAAATCAAAATCTTCTGGCAGAGTCTTCCTCTGTCAGAAGATGTGACTGCAGTGTTCAGACTGAAATCAGTAAAATGACCTCAAAACAAGTTGAAACTGTCAGAACAAGCTTCTTCCGGCAGATGCTGACAAAAGGACATGCTGCTGCATTTTTCAGACTGAAAGAAGAAAAATGACCTCAAAACAAGTTGAAACTGTCAGAACAAGCTTCTTCTGGCAGAGCCTGACAAAAAAAACATGTTACTGCAGATTTCAGACTGGAATCAACAAAATGACCTCAAAACAAGTTGAAACTGTCAGAACAAGCTTCTTCTGGCAGAGCCTGACAAAAAAAACATGTTACTGCAGATTTCAGACTGGAATCAACAAAATGACCTCAAAACAAGTTGAAACTCTCAGAACACTTCTTCTGGCAGAGTCTTACAAAAGGATATGCTACTGCATTTTTCAGACTGAAAGAAGAAAGATGACCTCAAAACAAGTTGAAACTGTCAGAACAAGCTTCTTCCGGCAGATGCTGACAAAAGGACATGTTACTGCAGTGTTCAGACTGAAAGAAGAAAAATGTCCTGTAAACAAGTTGAAAATGTCAGAACAAGCTTCTTCCGGCAGATGCTGACTAAAGGACATGTTACTGCAGTGTTCAGACTGAAATCAGTAAAATGACCTCAAAACAAGTTGAAACTGTCAGAACAAGCTTCTTCCGGCAGATGCTGACAAAAGGACATGCTGCTGCATTTTTCAGACTGAAAGAAGAAAAATGACCTCAAAACAAGTTGAAACTGTCAGAACAAGCTTCTTCTGGCAGAGCCTGACAAAAAAAACATGTTACTGCAGATTTCAGACTGGAATCAACAAAATGACCTCAAAACAAGTTGAAACTGTCAGAACACTTCTTCTGGCAGAGTCTTACAAAAGGACATGCTGCTGCATTTTTCAGACTGAAAGAAGAAAGATGACCTCAAAACAAGTTGAAACTGTCAGAACAAGCTTCTTCCGGCAGATGCTGACAAAAGGACATGCTACTGCATTTTTCAGACTGAAAGAAGAAAGATGACCTGTAAACAAGTTGAAACTGTCAGAACAAGCTTCTTCTGGCAGAGCCTGACAAAAAAAACATGTTACTGCAGATTTCAGACTGGAATCAACAAAATGACCTCAAAACAAGTTGAAACTCTCAGAACACTTCTTCTGGCAGAGTCTTACAAAAGGACATGCTACTGCATTTTTCAGACTGAAAGAAGAAAGATGACCTCAAAACAAGTTGAAACTGTCAGAACAAGCTTCTTCCGGCAGATGCTGACAAAAGGACATGTTACTGCAGTGTTCAGACTGGAATTAGTAAAATGACCTGAAGAAAAGTTGAAACTGTCAGAACAAGCTTCTTCCGGCAGATGCTGACTAAAGGACATGTTACTGCAGTGTTCAGACTGAAAGAAGAAAAATGTCCTGTAAACAAGTTGAAACTGTCAGAACAAGCTTCTTCTGGCAGAGCATGACAAAAAGACATGTTACTGCAGATTTCAGACTGGAATCAACAAAATGACCTGAAAACAAGTTGAAACTGGCAGAACAACCTTCTGCTCTTGCAGAAGGGCTGCCTATACCTGCAAAGTCTGTTCTGATCTGGTGCAATATAACTTAAAATTAATTAAATTAATTATTTATTTATTTTTGAATTTATTTATTTATTTATTTTTAAATTTATTTATTCATTTATTTTTGATTTTATTTATTTATTTATTTTTAAATTTATTTATTTAGTTATTTTTAAATTTATTTATTTAGTTATTTTTAAATTTATTTATTTATTATTATTATTATTATTATTATTATTATTATTTTTATGACTGAAGAGTTTTCCAGACGGACAGGAGACGCTGTCTGACCGGATGTGCGAGAGCGAGGGCGAGAGACCTTCCGTGTGATTTTTGGAAATTATACACAGTGTTGGGAAACTAACTAGTAACTTAAATAATATTACTTTTTACCAGTAACGAGTAGTGTAACGAATTACTTTTTCATTTTTACCTTGTTACATTTACTTTTATTTCAAAAGTAAAATATTAATTTTTTCACTCCGGCCTGATACGGAAACGATTTGTCCTCGTCTGTTTTTAAGGTCGGTGGCGTAAACTCGATCCATTCCGTTTGTTGTTGTTTTGCTGCCCGCTCGCACCACGGAGGCGGACTGTCTCTCCGTTAAAATCAAAATCTTCTGGCAGAGTCTTCCTCTGTCAGAAGATGTGACTGCAGTGTTCAGACTGAAATCAGTAAAATGACCTCAAAACAAGTTGAAACTGTCAGAACAAGCTTCTTCCGGCAGATGCTGACAAAAGGACATGCTGCTGCATTTTTCAGACTGAAAGAAGAAAAATGACCTCAAAACAAGTTGAAACTGTCAGAACAAGCTTCTTCTGGCAGAGCCTGACAAAAAAAACATGTTACTGCAGATTTCAGACTGGAATCAACAAAATGACCTCAAAACAAGTTGAAACTGTCAGAACAAGCTTCTTCTGGCAGAGCCTGACAAAAAAAACATGTTACTGCAGATTTCAGACTGGAATCAACAAAATGACCTCAAAACAAGTTGAAACTCTCAGAACACTTCTTCTGGCAGAGTCTTACAAAAGGATATGCTACTGCATTTTTCAGACTGAAAGAAGAAAGATGACCTCAAAACAAGTTGAAACTGTCAGAACAAGCTTCTTCCGGCAGATGCTGACAAAAGGACATGTTACTGCAGTGTTCAGACTGAAAGAAGAAAAATGTCCTGTAAACAAGTTGAAACTGTCAGAACAAGCTTCTTCTGGCAGAGCATGACAAAAAGACATGTTACTGCAGATTTCAGACTGGAATCAACAAAATGACCTGAAAACAAGTTGAAACTGGCAGAACAACCTTCTGCTCTTGCAGAAGGGCTGCCTATACCTGCAAAGTCTGTTCTGATCTGGTGCAATATAACTTAAAATTAATTAAATTAATTATTTATTTATTTTTGAATTTATTTATTTATTTATTTTTAAATTTATTTATTCATTTATTTTTGATTTTATTTATTTATTTATTTTTAAATTTATTTATTTAGTTATTTTTAAATTTATTTATTTATTATTATTATTATTATTATTATTATTATTATTTTTATGACTGAAGAGTTTTCCAGACGGACAGGAGACGCTGTCTGGCCGGATGTGCGAGAGCGAGGGCGAGAGACCTTCCGTGTGATTTTTGGAAATTATACACAGTGTTGGGAAACTAACTAGTAACTTAAATAATATTACTTTTTACCAGTAACGAGTAGTGTAACGAATTACTTTTTCATTTTTACCTTGTTACATTTACTTTTATTTCAAAAGTAAAATATTAATTTTTTCACTCCGGCCTGATACGGAAACGATTCGTCCTCGTCTGTTTTTAAGGTCGGTGGCGTAAACTCGATCCATTCCGTTTGTTGTTGTTTTGCTGCCCGCTCGCACCACGGAGGCGGACTGTCTCTCCGTTAAAATCAAAATCTTCTGGCAGAGTCTTCCTCTGTCAGAAGATGTGACTGCAGTGTTCAGACTGAAATCAGTAAAATGACCTCAAAACAAGTTGAAACTGTCAGAACAAGCTTCTTCCGGCAGATGCTGACAAAAGGACATGCTGCTGCATTTTTCAGACTGAAAGAAGAAAAATGACCTCAAAACAAGTTGAAACTGTCAGAACAAGCTTCTTCTGGCAGATGCTGACAAAAGGACATGTTACTGCAGTGTTCAGACTGGAATTAGTAAAATGACCTGAAAAAAAGTTGAAACTGTCAGAACAAGCTTCTTCCGGCAGATGCTGACAAAAGGACATGTTACTGCAGTGTTCAGACTGAAAGAAGAAAAATGTCCTGTAAACAAGTTGAAAATGTCAGAACAAGCTTCTTCCGGCAGATGCTGACTAAAGGACATGTTACTGCAGTGTTCAGACTGAAATCAGTAAAATGACCTCAAAACAAGTTGAAACTGTCAGAACAAGCTTCTTCCGGCAGATGCTGACAAAAGGACATGCTGCTGCATTTTTCAGACTGAAAGAAGAAAAATGACCTCAAAACAAGTTGAAACTGTCAGAACAAGCTTCTTCTGGCAGAGCCTGACAAAAAAAACATGTTACTGCAGATTTCAGACTGGAATCAACAAAATGACCTCAAAACAAGTTGAAACTGTCAGAACACTTCTTCTGGCAGAGTCTTACAAAAGGACATGCTGCTGCATTTTTCAGACTGATAGAAGAAAGATGACCTCAAAACAAGTTGAAACTGTCAGAACAAGCTTCTTCCGGCAGATGCTGACAAAAGGACATGCTACTGCATTTTTCAGACTGAAAGAAGAAAGATGACCTGTAAACAAGTTGAAACTGTCAGAACAAGCTTCTTCTGGCAGAGCCTGACAAAAAAAACATGTTACTGCAGATTTCAGACTGGAATCAACAAAATGACCTCAAAACAAGTTGAAACTCTCAGAACACTTCTTCTGGCAGAGTCTTACAAAAGGACATGCTACTGCATTTTTCAGACTGAAAGAAGAAAGATGACCTCAAAACAAGTTGAAACTGTCAGAACAAGCTTCTTCCGGCAGATGCTGACAAAAGGACATGTTACTGCAGTGTTCAGACTGAAATCAGTAAAATGACCTCAAAACAAGTTGAAACTGTCAGAACAAGCTTCTTCCGGCAGATGCTGACAAAAGGACATGCTGCTGCATTTTTCAGACTGAAAGAAGAAAAATGACCTCAAAACAAGTTGAAACTGTCAGAACAAGCTTCTTCTGGCAGAGCCTGACAAAAAAAACATGTTACTGCAGATTTCAGACTGGAATCAACAAAATGACCTCAAAACAAGTTGAAACTGTCAGAACACTTCTTCTGGCAGAGTCTTACAAAAGGACATGCTGCTGCATTTTTCAGACTGAAAGAAGAAAGATGACCTCAAAACAAGTTGAAACTGTCAGAACAAGCTTCTTCCGGCAGATGCTGACAAAAGGACATGCTACTGCATTTTTCAGACTGAAAGAAGAAAGATGACCTGTAAACAAGTTGAAACTGTCAGAACAAGCTTCTTCTGGCAGAGCCTGACAAAAAAAACATGTTACTGCAGATTTCAGACTGGAATCAACAAAATGACCTCAAAACAAGTTGAAACTCTCAGAACACTTCTTCTGGCAGAGTCTTACAAAAGGACATGCTACTGCATTTTTCAGACTGAAAGAAGAAAGATGACCTCAAAACAAGTTGAAACTGTCAGAACAAGCTTCTTCCGGCAGATGCTGACAAAAGGACATGTTACTGCAGTGTTCAGACTGAAATCAGTAAAATGACCTCAAAACAAGTTGAAACTGTCAGAACAAGCTTCTTCCGGCAGATGCTGACAAAAGGACATGCTGCTGCATTTTTCAGACTGAAAGAAGAAAAATGACCTCAAAACAAGTTGAAACTGTCAGAACAAGCTTCTTCTGGCAGAGCCTGACAAAAAAAACATGTTACTGCAGATTTCAGACTGGAATCAACAAAATGACCTCAAAACAAGTTGAAACTGTCAGAACACTTCTTCTGGCAGAGTCTTACAAAAGGACATGCTGCTGCATTTTTCAGACTGAAAGAAGAAAGATGACCTCAAAACAAGTTGAAACTGTCAGAACAAGCTTCTTCCGGCAGATGCTGACAAAAGGACATGCTACTGCATTTTTCAGACTGAAAGAAGAAAGATGACCTGTAAACAAGTTGAAACTGTCAGAACAAGCTTCTTCTGGCAGAGCCTGACAAAAAAAACATGTTACTGCAGATTTCAGACTGGAATCAACAAAATGACCTCAAAACAAGTTGAAACTCTCAGAACACTTCTTCTGGCAGAGTCTTACAAAAGGACATGCTACTGCATTTTTCAGACTGAAAGAAGAAAGATGACCTCAAAACAAGTTGAAACTGTCAGAACAAGCTTCTTCCGGCAGATGCTGACAAAAGGACATGTTACTGCAGTGTTCAGACTGGAATTAGTAAAATGACCTGAAAAAAAGTTGAAACTGTCAGAACAAGCTTCTTCCGGCAGATGCTGACTAAAGGACATGTTACTGCAGTGTTCAGACTGAAAGAAGAAAAATGTCCTGTAAACAAGTTGAAACTGTCAGAACAAGCTTCTTCTGGCAGAGCATGACAAAAAGACATGTTACTGCAGATTTCAGACTGGAATCAACAAAATGACCTGAAAACAAGTTGAAACTGGCAGAACAACCTTCTGCTCTTGCAGAAGGGCTGCCTATACCTGCAAAGTCTGTTCTGATCTGGTGCAATATAACTTAAAATTAATTAAATTAATTATTTATTTATTTTTGAATTTATTTATTTATTTATTTTTAAATTTATTTATTCATTTATTTTTGATTTTATTTATTTATTTATTTTTAAATTTATTTATTTAGTTATTTTTAAATTTATTTATTTATTATTATTATTATTATTATTATTATTATTATTTTTATGACTGAAGAGTTTTCCAGACGGACAGGAGACGCTGTCTGGCCGGATGTGCGAGAGCGAGGGCGAGAGACCTTCCGTGTGATTTTTGGAAATTATACACAGTGTTGGGAAACTAACTAGTAACTTAAATAATATTACTTTTTACCAGTAACGAGTAGTGTAACGAATTACTTTTTCATTTTTACCTTGTTACATTTACTTTTATTTCAAAAGTAAAATATTAATTTTTTCACTCCGGCCTGATACGGAAACGATTTGTCCTCGTCTGTTTTTAAGGTCGGTGGCGTAAACTCGATCCATTCCGTTTGTTGTTGTTTTGCTGCCCGCTCGCACCACGGAGGCGGACTGTCTCTCCGTTAAAATCAAAATCTTCTGGCAGAGTCTTCCTCTGTCAGAAGATGTGACTGCAGTGTTCAGACTGAAATCAGTAAAATGACCTCAAAACAAGTTGAAACTGTCAGAACAAGCTTCTTCCGGCAGATGCTGACAAAAGGACATGCTGCTGCATTTTTCAGACTGAAAGAAGAAAAATGACCTCAAAACAAGTTGAAACTGTCAGAACAAGCTTCTTCTGGCAGAGCCTGACAAAAAAAACATGTTACTGCAGATTTCAGACTGGAATCAACAAAATGACCTCAAAACAAGTTGAAACTGTCAGAACAAGCTTCTTCTGGCAGAGCCTGACAAAAAAAACATGTTACTGCAGATTTCAGACTGGAATCAACAAAATGACCTCAAAACAAGTTGAAACTCTCAGAACACTTCTTCTGGCAGAGTCTTACAAAAGGATATGCTACTGCATTTTTCAGACTGAAAGAAGAAAGATGACCTCAAAACAAGTTGAAACTGTCAGAACAAGCTTCTTCCGGCAGATGCTGACAAAAGGACATGTTACTGCAGTGTTCAGACTGAAAGAAGAAAAATGTCCTGTAAACAAGTTGAAACTGTCAGAACAAGCTTCTTCTGGCAGAGCATGACAAAAAGACATGTTACTGCAGATTTCAGACTGGAATCAACAAAATGACCTGAAAACAAGTTGAAACTGGCAGAACAACCTTCTGCTCTTGCAGAAGGGCTGCCTATACCTGCAAAGTCTGTTCTGATCTGGTGCAATATAACTTAAAATTAATTAAATTAATTATTTATTTATTTTTGAATTTATTTATTTATTTATTTTTAAATTTATTTATTCGTTTATTTTTGATTTTATTTATTTATTTATTTTTAAATTTATTTATTTAGTTATTTTTAAATTTATTTATTTATTATTATTATTATTATTATTTTTATGACTGAAGAGTTTTCCAGACGGACAGGAGACGCTGTCTGGCCGGATGTGCGAGAGCGAGGGCGAGAGACCTTCCGTGTGATTTTTGGAAATTATACACAGTGTTGGGAAACTAACTAGTAACTTAAATAATATTACTTTTTACCAGTAACGAGTAGTGTAACGAATTACTTTTTCATTTTTACCTTGTTACATTTACTTTTATTTCAAAAGTAAAATATTAATTTTTTCACTCCGGCCTGATACGGAAACGATTCGTCCTCGTCTGTTTTTAAGGTCGGTGGCGTAAACTCGATCCATTCCGTTTGTTGTTGTTTTGCTGCCCGCTCGCACCACGGAGGCGGACTGTCTCTCCGTTAAAATCAAAATCTTCTGGCAGAGTCTTCCTCTGTCAGAAGATGTGACTGCAGTGTTCAGACTGAAATCAGTAAAATGACCTCAAAACAAGTTGAAACTGTCAGAACAAGCTTCTTCTGGCAGATGCT